>NW_007727358.1:296380-302549 GCF_000696425.1 Galeopterus variegatus
TCCTGCTCACTGGCTGAGCGTGTTGCAGGCGCAACACCAAGGGTTGCGATCCCGTTGCCGGTACCGGTCCAGTACAGGCGCGACACTGAGGGTTGCGATCTGTTGCCGGTCACGAAAAAAGACAAAAAGGAAAAAAAAAAAAAAGAGAAGTGTGGTGTTCTGGGCCGGCCCGGTGGCGCACTGGAGAGTGCGCTGCTTGGGAGCGCGGCGGCGCTCCCGCCGAGGGTTCGGATCCCATGTCGAGACCGGTTCCTGCTCACTGGCTGAGCGTGTTGCAGGCGCAACACCAAGGGTTGCGATCCCGTTGCCGGTCCTCGGTATGGGCGCGACACCGAGGGTTGCGATCCTGTTACCGGTCAGTAAAAAAAGACAAAAAGGAAAAAAAAAAAAAAGAGAAGTGTGGTGTTCTGGGCCGGCCCGGTGGCGCACTGGAGAGTGCGCTGCTTGGGAGCGCAGCGGCGCTCCCGCCGAGGGTTCGGATCCCATGTCGAGACCGGTTCCTGCTCACTGGCTGAGCGCGTTGCAGGAGCAACACCAAGGGTTGCGATCCCGTTGCCGGTCCTCGGTATGGGCGCGACACCGAGGGTTGCGATCCTGTTACCGGTCAGTAAAAAAAGACAAAAAGGAAAAAATATATATATATATAAAGAGAAAAAAAACCTACCATAATGAAACCGAGGGTTGCGATCCTGTTACCGGTCAGTAAAAAAAGACAAAAAGGAAAAAAATATATATATATATAAAGAGAAAAAAAACCTACCATAATGAAACCTGTATAGGGAAGGATTTTCTAAACCAACACTGAAAAGCATACACCATAAGGAAAATACCAGTATATCCGATACAGTGAAACAAAACTTGAGTGTGACACAGGACTCTGCATGGCATTGGGAAGCGGTGCTTCAGGCCTCTAATGTCACAGCCCTGAGCTGCATGACAAGACCATCCCCAGAGCTGTCAACACCCAGGAGAGATGCTGGTGTAACACCACATGTGCGTGGCCCTCCCCAGTGTACAGGTGTCCCCTCCCCAGGCTCTCAAGACCCTGTGAGGGGTGGGGGTTCCACTCCCCATTTCCCAGACAGGGGTGGGCACCAAATGCCCTGCAAGGTCTCATCCCCATGGTGTGGAGGCAGGGCTGTAACCAGACATGGCCTTCCCTGCATGTGTCACCTTCAGGTGCCCTTTGGAGGCTCAGAACAATGTCCTGGGGGAATGGATGGTGCACTCCTGTGGGGCGAGAGAAGAATGAAGCACGGACCAAAGCCAGGAAGAGACCAAGAAGGGAGGGACAGAGGGGCCGCCCTGGCAGCAGCCTCGGCAGTGGGGGCTTTGGGGAGCAGGGGCTCTGGGGCCTGGCTAGTGGGGCTGCAATCGAGGCAGTGGGGTGTGAAGCCAGCTCTTACCAGCTAGAGAACCAGCTGTCACATTTCCTGGAATTTTACCAGCCGGTTGCTGTCGTGTCGGCAGCCTGCTATTGGCCATGGCGGGCGTCTTTACACCATGGAAATGGGCAAATACCACCAAGCAGAGGCCCCACCCCAGTCGCTTGACATTTCCCAAGGCACACACCCCTAGAGAGGGGACTACAAAGGGGGATGACGTGGCCTCCCTCGCACACCCCAAATACCCTAATTAAAGCCCCTGAGAGAAGTTGGGGGTGGGTGGAGGAGACCCAACCAGGACAGAGGCCTTCTTAGGGCTGTCATTCTCGAGTTGCACTGGCACCACAGAGAAGAGGGGTGAGTGCCTTTGCTGAGGAGAGGGCCTGTGAGGGGAGCAGGCCCTGCAGACGGCTCTGAAAGCCACACTGACCTGGGCACGGATTCCCCCAAATCCAGCCTGTCTCATGCACCTCTGTGGGAATTCCCCAGTCCCAGACTTCTGCTCAGTTCTCGCTCATGCTCCCTCTCCTCTGTCCCCCCTCTCTGTCCCTGTGCCTGTGCGTGTGTGTGCCCATCTGTCTCTCTATCTCCCTGTTTCAGGAAAACCATATTCTCCAGGAATCTCCAGCAACAAAGGTCTATCTCCAGTGACCCCGCACTGGGCCATACCCCTCCTAGAAGCCATGGAGATAACCCCAGTGGTGGGATGGCATTAAGTAAAACCAGAATAAGTACAGAAATAAAGACAAAAGGGCAGGACCATTCCAGCAGCACAATGGAGCCCGCCGTGCCCCACGCCTCCTCCACACACCAGGCCAGGGTACAACCTGCAGATCAGGCTTGGCCGCCAAAGTCCAGGAGAACCTGGCATGTCCCTAGGCCTGGCCCGGCCTTGAAGCCTGTAGTGGTTTCTGCAAATAATGAACAAGGCCCACTGGAGAAATATCACCCACTTGGCCAAGGCACTGGTGAGAAGAGGAAGGGGTGCAAATGGGGGAGGAGGGTGTGAGCAGGAGGGTGGGGAGGGTGTGAGCAGGAGGATGGGCAGTGAGCAGGAGGGAGGGGAGGGTGTGAAGAGGAGGGGGAAGAGGGTGTGAGCAGGAGGGAGGGGAGGGTGTGAAGAGGAGGGGGAAGAGGGTGTGAGCAGGAGGGAGGGGAGGGTGTGAAGAGGAGGGGGAAGAGGGTGTGAGCAGGAGGGAGGGGAGGGTGTGAAGAGGAGGGGGAAGAGGGTGTGAGCAGGAGGGAGGGGAGGGTGTGAAGAGGAGGGGGAAGAGGGTGTGAGCAGGAGGGAGGGGAGGGTGTGAAGAGGAGGGGGAAGAGGGTGTGAGCAGGAGGGAGGGGAGGGTGTGAAGAGGAGGGGGAAGAGGGTGTGAGCAGGAGGGAGGGGAGGGTGTGAAGAGGAGGGGGAAGAGGGTGTGAGCAGGAGGGAGGGGAGGGTGTGAAGAGGAGGGGGAAGAGGGTGTGAGCAGGAGGGAGGGGAGGGTGTGAAGAGGAGGGGGAAGAGGGTGTGAGCAGGAGGGAGGGGAGGGTGTGAAGAGGAGGGGGAAGAGGGTGTGAGCAGGAGGGAGGGGAGGGTGTGAAGAGGAGGGGGAAGAGGGTGTGAGCAGGAGGGAGGGGAGGGTGTGAAGAGGAGGGGGAAGAGGGTGTGAGCAGGAGGGAGGGGAGGGTGTGAAGAGGAGGGGGAAGAGGGTGTGAGCAGGAGGGAGGGGAGGGTGTGAAGAGGAGGGGGAAGAGGGTGTGAGCAGGAGGGAGGGGAGGGTGTGAAGAGGAGGGGGAAGAGGGTGTGAGCAGGAGGGAGGGGAGGGTGTGAAGAGGAGGGGGAAGAGGGTGTGAGCAGGAGGGAGGGGAGGGTGTGAAGAGGAGGGGGAAGAGGGTGTGAGCAGGAGGGAGGGGAGGGTGTGAAGAGGAGGGGGAAGAGGGTGTGAGCAGGAGGGAGGGGAGGGTGTGAAGAGGAGGGGGAAGTGGGTGTGAGCAGGAGGGTGGGGAGGGTGTGAGCAGGAGGGTGGGCAGGGTGTGAGGATGGGGGAGGAGGTGTGAAGAGGAGGGGGAAGCGGGTGTGAGCCGGCCTGGCCTTGGTCCTTCTGCATCTTGGCACCTTCTGTCCCGCAGCCCCAGGGTCAGCCCCGGCTCAACTGCATCTCTGGAATCGTCTCCCACCTCCTGGCAGAGGCTCTCTGTCTCTTCCAGGGCTGGCCCCCTCCCTGTGATGAGTTCAGGGGTTCCTGCAGCCCAGGGCCTTGGTCCTGGGCCACAGGAGGGGAGCTGGGTCTGAGACCAGTGGAGGTGGCCTTATTCGCCGATGGGATGAATGGAGGAAGCTCATGGGGATGCCGGATGGCCAAGCCTTGCTCAGTTCGTGTTCTGGTTTTTATCAGCTGAAGTGTTCTGTTTCTTTGTATGTGAGCTGCCTGTTTATACCCTTCGTCCCCATTTCAACTGGCATTTGGGCTGTTTTCTTACTGACCCGCAGGAGCTCTTTATATCTGAGGGAAACTACCCCTTCCGCACGTGCAGCCCAAACGCTGTGAGGGCCGCTGTGACACACATGGGCCGTGATTGGGGGAGATGGGACTGGGCACGTTCTTGTTCTGTCCCCCAGAGTGAACGGGGACACTTTGAGGACAAAACCCATCTCTTCCTCTCTCTGCTGCTACGGTGCAGGCCTGCAGAAGTCTAAGCTCATCAGGGGACGTGGGCAATCAGCAGGGGCATGGGCAGCTGCCATCCTGACTCTCACCCAAGAGATTCCAGAGACAAGCTAGGTCCCAGGATGAACGTGGCATCCAGGGCAGAGGGAGCCCTGATGCTGGACCAAAAGGCCCAGGTGGCTGGAGGAGGAGAGACAGGGCCTCCCCGACACCTGTTTGTGGGGGCACCCGGCAGTGTGCCCAGTCCGGGACCCACACTGCTTCCATCCCCCCTGGTCTCCTGCCCAGGTGGCTGGAGGAGGAGAGACAGGGCCTCCCCGACACCTGTTTGTGGGGGCACCCGGTAGTGTGCCCAGTCCGGGACCCACACTGCTTCCATCCCCCCTGGTCTCCCTACCTCCTGCCCCTCTGCCCTGCCTGGGGGCTGCCAGTGCTTCTCCTCTGCATCCCCCCTTCCTCAGGCATCTCCCCCAAGTGCCCACATGCCAGGAACCTCCTGCTGACCTCTCTAAGCAGGGTCTGCAGAGACACCCGGGGGCAAGGCAAGGTCCACCCGCCCACCCTACATGTCTGCTCTGGGATGACAAAAGCAGCCAGGAGCCTTCAGAAAAGGGGGATGATGGGCCCCCAGACCTGCCTGTCCCAAGGGCCAGGCCAAGTACTGCTCAGGGAATGCAGGTGACTGTTGTCCCCACCACCGGCCGCACGAGGCACATAGAACGTGTCTTGCCCAGCAGCAGGCCTTGAGAGTGGGTGGTGTGCAAGCCCGGGGAAGCTCTCCATGTGACACCAGGGGTTGAGCGGCCCAGTCCTCGTGGGCATCTGTCCACGGCCAGCTTGCCCTCACTGCCCGCCCAGCAGAAGCACCAAGGGCACTGGGCGTGGGCAGCTGCCTGCTTGGCTCAGACTGTACGGGAGGTTTGTGCCCTTAGCCCAGGGCCCTGCACAGACTGGCCCACCTTGCCCAGCAGGCTCCCACCAGGAACACGGATTCCACAAAGTGCCACCTCTGTGCTGGGCGCTATCCCAGAGGGGTGGGGAGTCCAGGACAGGCCCACGGGAGGAGGGGTCGCTACAGCCAGCTGGGCTCTCCTTGAAGGGGTGGCCAGACAAGGAGCAGCTCACAGCTGCCTAGCTGGGGCCAGGCTCTGGGGCTGGGTCTCCTGCCCACCCACCTCAGGCTAAGGCCATCTGCTCCTGGCCTGGCAGCTTCAAGGCCTCTGTGCCCTCAGGCTCAGAACCCAAGCCCCAAACCAGCAGGAACGAGGGTGGGATGGCCACGCTGTGTCCCCCTCTCCCCTGCACATTCATGGGGTACCCTGGCAGTGTCTGAGCCCCCAGCTCAGTCATGTCCCCAAGCACAGGGCATGGAGAGGGCCTTTGGAAGGGAGAGCAGACAGAGACCTCGGTGTTGAGGAGGCATCTGACCCAGGCATGGGCGTGGGCAGGGGACAGCGGGGTCTGGGCTCTGCCACTGCAGCCTCAGTCTCCCCTTCTGTGGAAAGGACACAGCCCAGCCTCACAACCTGATGATGGGACCACCCTCCAGAAAGCAGTCAGTGTCATTATCCCATTAGTGGGACTGAATGGGTCCAAGACCACGTGACACCAGCTGACTCAGGTGAAACCAGCCAGAACGGTGACTGGATTCAGAAACACAACCACAGTAGTGGCTCCCACAAAAGGCCGGTCTGCGAGCAGCCCTACAGAGCTGCCTTCAAAGGCAGCGCTTCAAAGCCCTGCCAACCACTGTGACCGGGAAGGGACCATGCAGGGACAAGAGCTGAACCAAACCCTGGAGGATCTGAAATTGCTCCTGAACCGAGCAACCGCCAGGGCTGCGTCAGCTCACAGAGGACAAGCTGGAGGATACAGAACCAGGGACACAGCTAGCGCAGCTCTGTCCAGGACATGCAGGCGCACTCGCTCACCACCTGCAGGAACCCTGGGCCACACACCCTGAATAACACCCAGTGTAGCTGCGACCACGGAGTCTCTAGGACTTAAGATGTTTTGTGTCACTCAGTTCTCTTTTCCTGCAAGGTGTGTATTGATTAACGTTTTTGGGTTTTGCTTGACATTTCAGATCAATCAGATTTCATCCCTCTTAAGTTTTATTCTCAAGGAAGACAGAAG
>NW_007727358.1:302888-308047 GCF_000696425.1 Galeopterus variegatus
GTGGTGAGCTTGCGACAAGTCTCAGAGGAAAGAAATGGGATTTCCACAGAACCAATAGATGGAGCGAGAGGGGAACCCAGAACACTGTTTGACCACCCCTCCTAGAGGGAAGGCTGAGGCCCAGAGAGTTCCACACAGCCCACAGCCACAGTGCTCGGTGCTGCAGGTCAGTCGGGCTCAGCAGGAGGGACTACGTACCACGTCCTTTACAAGTGTCCATTGTACACCCACGTTCATGGCAGCTCTATTCACAATAGCTGAGCGTTGGAAGTATCCATCAGGAATGAATGGATAAACTCATGTGGTCTGTCCGTACTCTGGCATATTATTCAGCCCTAAAAAAGGAAATCCTATCATATACCACAACATGGATGACCTTGAGGATGTTACGCTAGGTGAAATAACCGTCACGAAAGGACAAATACCGTATGATTCCACTTGTAAGAGGTCACTAGAGTGATCAGACTCACAGAGATAGAAAGCAGGATGGTGGTTTCCAGGGGCTTGGGGAGGAGGAAATGGGAGTCAGTATCTGATGGGGACAGAGTCTCAGTTTGGGGAGATGAAATAGTTCTGGAGATGGACGGTGGTGACGGCTGCACAACACTGTGAACGTACGTAACGCCTGAACTGCGCACGTAAAAATGGTTAGACTGAAAAAAAAAAAAAGAAAAAGAAAAATTCTGATGGGGACAGAGTCTCAGTTTGGGGAGATGAAATAGTTCTGGAGATGGACGGTGGTGACGGCTGCACAACACTGTGAACGTACGTAACGCCTGAACTGCGCACGTAAAAATGGTTAGACTGAAAAAAAAAAAAAGAAAAAGAAAAAAAAAATGGTTAGACTGGCAAATTTTAAGTTATGTGTATTTTACCACAATAAAAATGTCCTGGTTGGGTATGTGGCTGTATCTCTGAGAAATCATCAAGAAATAATGAAAGAAACTGGTACTTGTAATGCTGTCTTTAAAGTCTGATTTTTAGAAAGTACTCCATGTGGCAAATCAAACTTTAACCTATGGTGACAAACAAGAAAAATACAAAGAAAACCATCCCTGCCGATTCCAGACAGTAAACCACGAACCAGACGCAACAGCAGCTGTGATGGGGGGCAGGGCTGCTCTGTCCCACATGCCCCGCTGAAGCTAGACACGAGCACAGGCAGCTGCCACTTGGGACCCTCCCAGCCCAGCTCCGGGCACCTGGAGGGCTGTCCTGCTGGCCACACACCCAGCCTGGCTCTGGGGCAGGCCCCCGCCTCCCCAGCTCCAGACCCCAAAGACAGCAGCAGGGAAACCTGCAGCCACCGGGCCTCGGGGCCTGGGTTTCTGCTCCAGTCTGCAGGCAACACGGGGAGGGGAATCCAACCAGCTCTGCCCTCCCCTCTCCAACAGGGATGGGTGGCCATGTGGCTGGCTCCCTGCACTGTGCACTGACCCTCACAATGACACTCTGAGAGGTGACCTTTCCCCTGCCCAAGGTCACATGGCAGGATCCGAAAGGCACTGACCTATCCTCACACCATGGAGTCACACCAGCAGGAGACGGGGGAAACTGAGGCCAGGTTTCACTGTCTGCTCGCTGCAGCCTGGGGCAGCCCCAACAACCCCGGGAGCACCCTGCAGGCCAGGCTGGCCTCAGGCCCTCCTCAAGGCATTGCCCAAGGGCTCCTTGCTGACATCTACACAAGGTCCCCTGCAGGGGCTCTGACTCAAACTGCCCCATGGTGACCCCATGGCCCGGTAGGCAACTGAACTTCCCACACACCCATAACGTGATGCTGAACATGGCTCAAAAGTCACTGATGAAGCCGCCCTCAGAGTCCCCATCATGGGGCAAAAAGCAGATGTGACTGGAATTTAGAACAACTCGATTCCTCAGCCTCCGGTGGGGGAAATATCCCAGCTGAGTGTCAGTGGGAGCCAGAGACCCAGAGTGCAGTGACATCAGTCCCAGGGCTGCCAGCCTGAAGCTCTGTGGGGCTCAGGACAGGCCACAAGCCACAGAGGACCTGGAAAGGCAGGACAGGAGACACCCCTATAGACCCTTCAAGTGAAGAGAGGGGAGGAGAAAAAGAGGGGAGTAAGCTGGTGAGCTGGAGAAACAAACCTGCTCCCTCCCCCACCGGAGTTTTTAGGAAAGGAGAAAAATGGAGCCCCAGGACGCAGACTCAGGCAAGGTCCCTGCAGGTGGAACCCTCAGAAACAGACCAGAGAGTGAATAGGCAGACAGCACCTTCCCCCGCGTGCCCTCAGGGTGAAGATCACCCACGTGGCGACTATCCCCTGGATTCCAGGCCCGCCTGCCCTGGCCTTCTCTTGAGGGGCTCACATGTTCCTGGGCCTTCCTGCCCAGCGGGAGCTGTGCCGAGTCAGCCTGAGTTCACACTAGGCAGAGGCCCAGAGGACCGGCTAAGTTTAGAGACACTGTCATCAGGCACGAGTCAGGTGTTCTAGTGACAAGACTGCTTCTCACCGTGTCTTTCATTTCTGAAGACACTTCGCAGTGGAAGCTGGTTCAGAGGAGGCCTGACCCAAGCCACACTTCTGCTGGGGCCCTGAAGATCAGGGGAGGCCACCGGTGCGAGCCGGGCCTTGGCTTTAATCTTTAAGCTCACTTCTCAGCAATTTGAATGTTGGAGCCAGAGGCGAGAGCTTTTTTTTTTTCCTAAGGAGGTTTTATTTATTTTTTAACATCTTTATTTAGATATCATTCATATACCAAACAATTCACCCACTTGGAGTGTATATGTCAGTGGTTTTTAATATGAGCATATTCACAGAACGGTACACCCACTACCACAATCGAAGTTTACAACATTTTCATCAACCCCAAACAAATTTCTCCTCCCTAGCAGTCACTTCCCATCCTCTCTCCACCGCCCCTCGGCTCCACTTTCAGTCTACAGATCTGCCTCTTCTGGACATTTCATACAAGCGGAATCATACACCACGTGGCCTTTTGTGACTGGCTTCCTTCACTGAGCACGATGTGTTTAAGTCTCATCCACACTGTCGTATGTATCATTACTTATTAGTATTTCACTTCTTTTTGTGTCTGAATCATGTTCCATTGTATGGATATAACACATTTTTCTTTATTCATTTATCTGATTATGAACATTTGGATTATTTCTATTTTTTGGCTATCATTATGCTGCTACAAACAAGCTTTTGTGTGGACAAGTGTTTTCATCTCTCGTAGATGTATACCTAGGAAGGAAATATTTTGAGGAACCGCCAGAGTGTTTTCTGTAGTGGCTACCCCTTTTATGTTCTCAGCAGCAGTGTGTGAGAATCGTGTCCTCGACAGCACTTGCTATTATCTTTGTGATAACAGCCATCCTAGAGGGGGTGAAGCAGTATCTCATTGTGGCTTTGATTTGTATTTCTGTAGTGACTAATGATGTTGAGCATCTTTTCATGCGCTGTTGGAGGTTTGTACATCTTCCGTGGAGAACTACTGTCTATTCAAGTCCTTTGCCATTTTTTAACTGGGTTGTTTCCTTTTACTGTTAGGCATAAGAGTTCTTAAAATATTCTGAATACAATTTCCTTATTAGACATATGATTTACAAATATTTTCTCCTGTTCTATGGGCTGTCTTTTCACTTTCTTGGTGGTGTCCTTTGAAGTACAAAAGTTTTTAAAGTTGATGAAGTCCAGCTTTTCTTTTGATGCTTATGCTTTCAGTGTCATATCTAAAAAAACCACTGCCTAACCCAAAGTCATGAATACTTACTCTTATGTTATCTTGTAAGAGTTTTATGGGTTTAGTGCCTACATTTAGGTCTACAATCCATTTTGAGATAATTTTTGTATATGGCATTGTAGGGTTCCAACTTCATTCTTTTGTGCATGGATACCCAATTGTCTATTTGTTGAATAGACCATTATTCTTTCCCCACTGAATTGTCTTGGCACCCTTATCAAAAATCAGCTGATCATAGATGTACAGATTTATCCAATCCTATTCCACTGCTCTGTTTGTTTGTCCTTATGCCAATACTATATCATCTTGATTGCTGTAGCTGTGTAATTAGTTTTGAAATCAAGGTGTGTGAGTCCTATAAATTTCTTCTTCTTTTTTTGAGATTTTTTTTGGGCTACTCTGGGTCCCTTGCATTTCCATGTGAATTTTAGTAACAACTTGTCAATTTTTGCAACCAGGCAGCTGGAATTTTTACAGGTATCACACTGAATCTGTAGGTCGATTTGGAGTATACTGTCATCTTAACAATACGAAGTCTTACAATCCATGAACGTGGGATGTCTTTCCATTTATTTAGGTCTTCTTTAATGTCTCTCAACGGCAGTTTGTGGTTTTCAATGTACAAGTCTTGCACTTCTTTTGTTAATATATTACTAAGTATTTTATTCTTTTAGATGCTACTGTAAATGGAATTGTTTTTCTTAATTTTATTTTCAGATTGAGCATTGCTAGTGTAATGAAATACAATAGATTTTTGTATATTGGTCTTGTATCCTTTAACTTTGCTGAATTCATTTTTTAGTTCTAATAGTTTTTTTAGTGGGTTCCTTAGGATTTTCTATGTACAAGATTATGTCATCTACAAGTAGAAGTAGTTTGGCCTGTTCCTTTCCAATCTTGTTATTTCTTTTTATTGCCTAATTGCCCTGGCTAAAACCTCCTGTACCATGTTGAACAGAGGTGCAGAGAGCAAACATCCTTGTCTTGTTCCTGATCTTAGGGAGAACCCACTTAGTCTTTCAACATTAAATATGATGTTAGCTGTTTTTCATAACTGTCTTTTATCAAGTTGAGAAAGTGCCCTTCTACTCCTAGTTTGTTGAGTGTTTCCATCATGAAAGAGTATTGAATTTTGTCAAATGCTTTTTCTGCATCTATTGAGATGATTGTATAATTTCTTTGTTTATTCTATCAATATGGTTTGTTACATAGATTGATTTTTCTATGTTGAACCAACCTTTTGTTCCTGGGATAAATCCTACTTGTTCATATGTATAATCCTTTTTATATGTTACTAGATTTATTTTGCTATTATTTTGTTGAGGATGTTGCATCTATATTCATAAGGGATACTGTTTCATAGATTTCTTGTGATGTCTTTGTATTAGGGTTTTGGTATCAGGGTATCACTAGTTTCATAGAAAAAATTGGGAGGGCTGGCCCGGTGG
>NW_007727358.1:308533-317396 GCF_000696425.1 Galeopterus variegatus
ACGGGCGCGACACCGAGGGTTGTGATCCCGTTACCGGTCAGTAAAAAAGATAAAAAGGAAAAAAAAAAAGAAAAAAGAAAAAATTGGGAAAAAAGTCCTCCTCTTCTATTTATGGGAGAGTGTGAAGAATTGGTATTAACTTTTCTTCAGATGTTTGGTAGAATTTGCCAGTGAAGTTATCTGAGCCTGGGCTTTTCTTTGTGGGAAATTTTTAAATTACTAATTCAATATCTGCTTGTTATAGATCTATGCAGGTTTTCTGTTTTATCCTGAGTCAGTTTCAGTCTTTCTGAGTATTTGTCCATTTCATCGAGGTTATCTAATTTTTTGGCACATAATTGTTCATAGTATTTCCTTATAATCTCTTCTATTTCTGTAAGTTGGTAGTAATGTCCCCTTTCGTTCCTGATTTTAGCAGTTTGAGTCTTCTCTCTTCTTTCTTGGACTGACCACTCTTTTTATGAGGGTAACCTTCCTTCTAACTGACACCTCTGAGTTTCTTTAATTACTCTCAGAGGTATTCACAACCTTCTAGCCTATCAGATAATTTGTTTAGTTTTTATGTTTTTTACCTGTCTCTCCCCTCAGTATATAAGCTCCACGAGGGCAGGCATCCTTGACTGCTTTGTTCACTACTGTTTCCCAAACACCCAGAAAATGCCTACAAATGGAAAGTATATGGCCAGACTTGCTGAATGAATGAATAAGTCTGCAGGAAAGCAAAAAAAAATCAGGAACAGACTAAGACAACTCAGACTCTATCATCTCATAAGAATAAAAACCATAAGAATAAAAAAATAAACTTCTAAAATGGTGGCCTTGAAACTCTGGCCCTGCATTGTCCAATGCAGTACCCACTGCCATCACGTAGCCACAAGAACCTGGAGTGTGGCTGGTCCAAACTAAGATGTGCCATAAGTGTAAAATACATGCCAGGTCCCAAGGACAGAATATAAGAAAGGAATGCAAAATAGCTTAACAAATTTTTTATTGATTACATGTTAAAATAATATTTTGAATATAGGGTTAAATAAATATATTATTAAAGTTCCCTTCACCTGTTTCTTTTTACCTTTTTTTTTTTAAGTAGTAGAACATTTAAAATCACACGTGTGGTTCACCTTTGTGTCCACATTTTATTTCTTCTGAACAGTGCTGCTCTAGACAATTTGTACAGGGTGAGGGGTAACATCATTGTGAGCGTCCAGAAAGCAAAGGCAAATTCTAAACACACATGGTTAGGTGAGGCTCGGAAAGAAACAAGAGATGTGAGAGGGAGCTCAGGCTCAGGTGAGTGTCCGGCCTCAGGTGCAGAGTACCCTGCAGCTGCCCCTCTGGAACCACCTGGGAGCTTTTAAAAATACTGATGTCCCATCCTCCCGGGCACCTAACTAGCTGTGCTGGGATGGGGCATGGATACTTCCCCAGCTGAGAACCACTGCCCTGGCCGCCTTCCTCGGCAACTCCTACTCCTAACTAGACCCAAGCTCTTTGCCCGGAAAGCTCCTAACAAGTGACCCGGATCAAACCCACGGACTTTAAGAATCAGCCTGTGCCTCAACATACAAGAACAGAAGGAATATGAAGAATTTTATGAAGAAAAAGCCAGAATGCTCCAAACCTCTAGGAGTCAAGCTCCATGGCAGGTGAGTGAGTGCTGACAGCCCTGTGACCGCCCCAGCAGGAGACCCAGCCAGCAGCAGAGTACCCCAGCACCCACCCGCAGGGCCACCCAGCCCCTCTGGCAAGGCCCTCATCTTCTACCGGGGGTATGCCACCACTCTGGGAAGCAGTCACAGGTGCAAGGCCTGAGTGACCGAGTGCAAGCTGTCGCCAGGCCACTGCTGAGCACCTACTGTTTGCTGGGCCCTGTTCTAAGCACTGGAATGCAGCGCACATTTGGTGCCCGAGGCAGGGGCTGCTCCCCAGCTCCATGCTGGAAATGGCCCTAACTGGGATGTGCTTGACACCTGGAAGGCACAACACCTTCTACATCGTCCCTGATGGAGGGAGCATTTCGTTGCCCCAGTCTTTACTCGCTGCTCACAATGTAGAAAACAAGGAAGGAGGGTCTCAAATTACACCCCCCCACCCCTGTACAACAGTGTGGTTTCGTGCTTTGTCCCATACAACTGTCTTAAATCTTTGCCTGGCTATTGCCAATCTATTCTAGAATTCAACAAAAGCTTGTATCTGGCTTAACAAAGAATCATAACTTTAGCTATTTTAGGATTACTATGTCAATACAAAAAGAACTATGTCCACCAGGACCTGAGTCTGTGACCTCCTAACCCAGGAGACAAAAGCCACTAGAAGTTTGGCAGCTAGTAAAACTTCCTCTAACATGAAAGGATGTTTTTATTTTAAATAAATTCAGATTTTATATAAATAAAATATACAATGTAATAGGCCAATATGATCATTTTTGTTTTTAAACCAAGTTGATACCTAATGCATTTTTAGGTTTCTGCACTAATAAAGTGACTTGCAGCTGTAGAAATTATTTTAAAATAGTCAAATCAGATTCCACTTTTGTGGGGGAGAGGAAGGCAATTAACGTTTTTGAAACTATATTTGAAATTTCCAGAAAGGCCACCTCTCTTGCTTGGGCCAGGGAGGTGGCATCAGGGACACAAGAGTAGTCTTTCCAAGGGGCAGACATTGTGCATTTATCTCCATTTGGACTTTTATTAAATTACTTGTTAAATTCCAGGGTGGCTCAACGTGAACTTGTTAAAGGCCAAAGAAGCAAAAATAAGCAAACCATCCTAATAGAATTTTTTTTTTTCCTTTTTTGTCTTTTTTACTGACTGGTAACGGGATCGCAACCCTCGGTGTTGCGCCCACACCGCGCTCAGCCAGTGAGCGGGAACCGGTCTCCACATGGGATCCAAACCCTCGACGGAAGCGCCACCGCGCTCCCAAGCGGTGCACTCTCCAGTGCGCCACTGGGCCGGCCCTAATAGAATATTTTTTTAATAGAAGAAAGAAAACTCGGACATTTGCATCTCTCTCCCCTCTGCTCTTGGGGAGTCTCAGGAAAAAAAAAAAAAAAAGACAGGAATATGTCCTTCAGTTCTTTCCAGTGAGACCTGGGACTTCTTTAATACAGGGGGCCTTGACCTTGGCAGGCTCCACCGTGCTAAGAACACAGCCCTTTGTTCACAGCAATCACACCCCCCGAATACAGGGTCCTATCATACCTTGTTACACTTGTCAGAGGATGGGTCCCAATTTTTGGTTTAAAAAATATGGCCTAGGGGCTGGCTATTCAGCTCAGTTGTTAAGTGTACGGTGTTATAATACTAAGGTCCCAAGTATGATCTCTGTGCTGGACAGCCGCCAAAAATAAAGAAATAAAAAATATTGTCTACACACTTCTCTCTGCTAAGAGAACTGGTAGTTCTTGGCCCTAGGCAGAGACTGAATGACAGGGGGGTCGTCATGAAAACATGTTGGGGCAAACACATTGAGGACTCACATATATGGTGATTCCATCTGTGTTTAAAAATACATATGTGATAAACGTACATGTGTATATATGTACACATACACACACACACACACACACACACACATCCTTACATGACATTAAAATAAACAGTCCAGGTATTTCTGGGGACTGAGGGCACTTGAGTGTGAGTCACATTTTATTATACCTACTTCTGTATTCCTTTTTTTTTTTTTACAAGACCATCTTGCTCTGATAATTTGTTCAACTAAAAAAATAGAAATTTCAAGTCTTGCTGGTCTCAAATGGGGTCAGAGTGTTGGTTGTCTTTGATGATGAAAGGAAATTATGTTTTCAAAAGGGGGAACCATGGGGCAGTGCCCTTGGTCTGGAAAGCACAAAGCCAGTGTAGCTAGCAGCCCACCAAGGACAGGCGCAATCCCTAAAAGCCTAGGGTCAGAGTGGACCACAAGCTGACTGTGTGTCAGCCCATGGAGTAACAGTATTTTAAAAGCAGAGTAGAGTAGGGTCATGAGCTTCCGAAAGGAGCACAACGGATTCCAGAGTCAACTGCCTAGAATCAAACCCTGCCCCTGTGTAACCTTTACTGGGTGATGGGGGCTTCTCTGTGCCTCAGTTGCCCCTTCTGTAAAGTGGGAATGATCATAGTACCTTTTTCACAGATAAAGCAGATTAATATAATAAGCACCACTTAAGTGCTAGCAACTGTTACCAGAAAAGAAAGAGACCGGGTAGCAAGCATGCAGATATATTCTTAGCTCTCAGCAAAGTAGGTTATGGTATAAAAATACCATTAAATAGTAACTAAACTAGCATCACCTTAATGCACATCTTGCCAGCAACCTCAGCATGTGCAACTTCTTTTGAAACTAGCCTACATTAAGGAATCGAGACCAGGAGGACTCACTCTGGCCTCCTCGGAGCCAGGCCAACAGGCAGAGGCCCACCTGGTTCACTCTGCCCCTTAAGAGCACTCACCTTGGGCCAGGCGCTCGAACCCCTGCCTAGGTGTGGGTACGCTGCCCAGTGTGTCGATGGTACAAAGTGCTGGAGAGAAGACAAAAGTGGGAGGGGGGAGCCAGGGTGGAGAGCTGAGCAGCCCAAGGGAACAAGCTGTGTAGATGTCCGGGGAAGAGGAACGCCCTGGCCAGGGCCTGGGGCAGGAAGTGCCTGGTGTGCTCCAGGAAGGGAGAAAGCAAATATATAGTGATTCCTCCTCCAGCTCATTCTTCTCCTCCCTGGCAACCGGCTGCAGAGCTAGGGAGATTCAAAAATTGATTTGCTCTGAATTTCCTAAGTTTATCTATTAACTACCTAGCAGGCCATTCACTAGTGCAGAGGACGCCTCTCTGCAGAAAGCATCGAACAGCTGACAGCAATGACCTAGCAAGTGTCAGGTCGTGAATGTGCCCAGACACAGCCTGCTCTCTGCCAACTGGGGTACCATTCAATGGAGTCAAGGACATATCAAGGTCAGATCTGGGCCTATTTGAGGTTCGGGGGAGGCTAGGAAGGATGGGAGATGCCCTGCACTGGGGGTCAGGGACCTTCCTTGCTGCCTGGGCTTGGGCAAGTTGCTGACTTTTCCTGAGCTTTGGTTCTCTGTCTGTAACAGGGGGGTGGAGACTTCCTGGATACCTCAAATCAAATCAAATGCTTAAAGTAACATCCATGTTAAATGTTGTTACAATGTGGGCCATGAGCTCCAGTGCCATCTCACCCAGAAAAGGAGGGATCCATGAATCCCTGAAATTATCTCCAAAACCTTGTGGGAGCTGCTTTCTTCTAGGCAGGGAATCCATATTCTAAAGAGGATGACTCCCTGAAAGTGGAAATTCATGAGCCTGAATACAAAATTTGAGACCCCTTCTTCCTACCCAACAAACTGTCCACATTTACAACCTGCCAATATCAAGTGACAGCAGCACCAGGGACAGGAGTGTCCCCAGCACCGCTGGTGGGAGTGGGCACAGCAGGGTGATGTGGGGGCCCCAAAGGAAGCACGTGGACCCTCACTGGCAACCCCACTGCCAGGGATAATCCCTAAAGAAACTCACGCCTGCACCAGCAAACATGCACACACGGTGTTGATCACGGTGTGGGGGCTAAGAGCAGAAAACAGGAGACAACCTAGGTTTCCGTCAGTAGCAGAGCAGATAAAACATGGTGCTCACACTATGGATGGCTCCACAGCAGCCCATGATCGAAACACATCAACGCACACAGGTGTCAATAAGACTATGTGGAGTGAAAGAACAGGTTCCAGGTTTTTTACATCAAGTTAAAAGAAAACACACAAAAGAATCCTATATATGAGTTATGGATACTTGTATCTGTATATAAATGTATCAAAAAGAGCCCAGAAGGAAAAACCCAAATGCATAATAGTAGTTGAAGGAAAATGGGTTACGTAATACTTATTTGCAATGTTTTACTTCTTATAATTTTTTTTTTAAAGCTAAAATGACAAAAGATCAATAGTTTTCAATTCTGGGTAGAAGAGACACCAGTGTTCATTTTATTATTCCTGGTATTTTTCTGGATTTTTAAAATCTACCCCATACAAAAGAATTAAAACTGCACTACTGGGCCGGCCCGTGGCTCACTCGGGAGAGTGCGGTGCTGATAACACCGAGGCCACGGGTTCGGATCCCATATAGGGATGGCCGGTTTGCTCACTGGCTGAGCGTGGTGCTGACAACACCAAGTCAAGGGTTAAGATCCCCTTACCGGTCATCTTTTTTTAAAAAAAAAAAAACAACTGTACTACTGGCCGGTCAGCACTGGGGACATTCCTGCTTTGCTCTGCACCTCCTCCTAGGACTCCAGGGCTCCAGGTAGCTCTGTGTCCCAAGACACAGGCCACCAGGCTAGTATATCCGTGAGCTACGCCAGACTGGGCATAGCAGGGCCCATGAAGCAGCTCCCCTTGGCCGGCTGACCCACTGCCCAGGCCCCCAGGGGAAGATCTGGGAGCAGAGACAGGAGAAAAAAGATGTGGGAGGGGCGGGGAAGGGCTGGCAGCCACGTCACATGCGAGCAGCTGTGGGCCTGTGGCCCAGCCCTTCCACTGGGCAGGGAGTTCGGTGTCGCCTGACTGGGTGCCAAGGGCTGCAGCTTTAAATAAACTTGGACACATCTACCTGGAGCCAGGAAGCAACACCAACTGTGCCCTGGGCAGGCCCTGTCAACAACCAGCCAACATGACCACTGCAGGACCCCACCCCTGTGCACAGGCCAAGTTCCCACAGCTGGGCCCAGGCCTCAGACACCCCCCTCAGGGTGCTCTGCCCTACCCTCCCAGCTCCCTGCCCAGTCCCCATCTGCAACACGGCTGCACCCACAACAGCAGCCTCACACCTTTGCTCTTGGTCCCCTCCCTATCCCAGGGCCACCCCAAGCAGGGCTGTGACAGGCCCTCGGCATCCCCCTAGGGCCTGGTGCCTTGTAGGGCTCCACAAATGCGTGCTGGACTGAGCTGACTGCTCCTGGCTGGGGCACCTTCCCTCTTGTCCCCAGTCATGGTGGTCCCCTCAACAGACATCAGGCTTCACTCCTGACCCTTCAACAGGGTGGCCACACTGGCTCCCTTCCAGCAGTGACACATGCTCTTGATTTCCCAGGAGAGGAGCCTAGCAGTCTCATCTTTACCTGGTCCCCCTTTTCAGCCTCCCGAGGGCAGCCCCAATGACCTCCATTCCCCAGTGTGGGTGACAGCAGCCGGGATGACCAGTCCCTGCGGCTCAGTCGCAAGGGCAGGGAGGCTGACACCAAAGTGGAGGAGGGAGCAGCTGGAGTGAGCTGCAGGTGGAGGGAAGGTCCTGAGACAAGCTTTTTCAGAGAAGACCAGGGATGCCCCATGTGAGGGCATGAGTGTTCTTGGGAACGAGCAGGGAGGATGACAAGAAGGTCCCCTAGGAAAGAGTGATCCCACAGCTTCCCTCTTCTTTGGAGAACCAGGCTCATCCACTGCTTCTCCACCTGCCTCCACAGCAGCCAGGGCGCACCTCTGGAGAACAACAGGACAGATGGCAGGTCCCCTGTCTGAGGGTCTGCAAGCTGGGGAGCCAGCCACACCGCCCGGGCACAGCCCAGGGCTCCCGTCCATAGGAGACCACCTCACCCCCATCAGAAGACCCCCAGCTCATCACCCCTTCCCCACAGGCCTCCAGCCCCAGCCAGTGCCTCCAAGCCCTGTGTCCCCAGGGCCCACAGGGAGGTCGCACAGTGGTGTAAAAGGGGCACTGGGACCCCCTCCCTGAAGACCTCCCTTGGCACCTCTCCAGGTCCAGCCAACCCCACAGAAGGATTCTCCACCTCCCCACCCCCAGCCTTGCCCTTTCGCGGGCTATGAAGCATGGGCTCCACTCTACCTGGCTCCTCACCCCAGGCCCCACCGAATCCTCTGCATGCAAGCAGGGAGAAGCCCGACGAACACACCCCCACACTCCTCCAGCTCTCACTCCACAATTATCAATGATCAGCGGCCCTCGCCCACCACAAGGTTTCACCAGACGCTTTTTTAGTAAAGGGAAAAAAGGAGCTGCCGCTGGATGTGTACGAGGAAGTCTCACCAGCGCCCCCACCGCGCAGGAGGGGTGGAGGGGGAGGGGATGGGGTAGGATGAGGCTCCGGCCGGCCAGGCTGGGGATTCAGGAGTTCTGAAGCCAGTCCCGAGGGATGTCAGGTGCAGCCACCTTGATTCACAGAGGGGAGACTCCAAGCCAGAGAAGAGGTCCCTCAGGGGCTTCCCAGCCTCTGACCCCAGACGTAAAGCAGGGTCTGGGGACCCCAAACCAGAGTTTTTCCCCACATTGCTCGTGCTGCCGGGCAGAGTCCAGAAGTCACGCACCTGTCCCCCCTCCCCCACGCCAGACCTGAAACAAATCTTTCAAAACCCTCCCGTCTACAGCCTTCCCTCCCATAACGTTCCAAAATCCATCCCCCACCTACCTCGATGACCCTTAAATCAGGAGCCCAGTCAGGCTCCCCGCCTCACATCCTCATCCCCACCCCATGACCTGATCCAGCTTCCCTGACCTCGTCGTACCCCTCACCCCGGCTTCCAAATTCCTGTTTCCAGAAGAATCTGGGGGGGAAATCCTCCAAAATCCAGATTCCCTGGGGGACCCATGGCAAAGCTGCTCCCACGCCGGCACCCCGCGCGGATGGGGCCCACGCGCAGTAGCAGGCGCGGAGCAGGTCCCGCCACCCCCGCCACCCGCTGGTCTGGTGGGGGTGGGGACAGCACTCCAGCGCGGGGGACGACCCTCTGGGGCTGCGGCCGACCCCTCCCAGCGCTCCAGACCCCGTGGCCACCCCCGCGCGCCCCTCCGCTCTGACCTCCGCGCCGCCAAATGCGTCACGTCTGCCGGGCGCTCCGGGGACACA
>NW_007727358.1:317758-343693 GCF_000696425.1 Galeopterus variegatus
CGCACCGGCACTCGCGCCCCGCACCCGCACCGCGTCCACGCCTGCACCCGCACCCTGCACCGCATTGCCGTCCGCACTCTGCACGCACACTCGCGCCCTGCACCTGCACACGTGTCCTGCACAAACGCCCGCACTGCGCCCGCACCCACACACGCGGCCTGCAGACGCGCCTGCTCGCACACCCGCGCCTTGAATCCGCACCGCGCTCACTCCCCACACACACACCCGAAACCTCGCCCTCACCCTGCACAGCACAGCGCCCTGCACACACACACCCGCACCCGCACACCCTCCACAAGTGGCAGCGTGGACCCCCGCGCCCTGCACACGCAGGCCACCTGTGCCAGCTCTTCTGCTGGCAGCTGGCAACCCCCCCTGCTCCTATACACGCAGGTAACCACAAAGAACCCAGCCTCCTCTTTTCCCAAAAGTCCCACCTCGCCTTGACAGCAGGAGGGGACTGGGGCCCACATGGGGGCTGAGTGCTAGAGTGCCACCCTCCCCAGGACTCATTCCTCACACCTCCATGAGGAGATGCTGCCAGTCTCCACCATTCCGCCCAGTCTCCACCATTCCGCACATAGCACAGCCCAGTCCTGCCTGGCCTGATGGAGCTGCTCAGGAGCTCCCAGGCCTGTGATCACCCTGGAACACTAGAATGAGAGAGTGAGAGGGTGGGGGCTGCCCCCTTCCCATGGTCCCAACCTCTCCTCCTCGGTCTTCCAGGACTGGGCACTGGGGTATCTGGAAAGGAGGTCCCAGAAACTGACATGGAGAGTCCAGGATGAGGGGCCTTGAGCCAGGGGAACAGGGACTGCTCCATCAGTCACTCGGGTTCTGAGAGCTCACAGACACCCTGCCCAGGTAGAGAGACACATTCTCCCCTCCCCAGGCCTGGTCCACCTACCTGCCCCTGCTCTGGCCTGGAGGAAGAGGGGCAACCCACCGAAGTCCCTCTTGAAAGCGCCTTGGAGGCCAAGGAGGAGGAGAGAGACAGGCGGGAAGGAGGAGGCAGGGCTGACCTGGTTTTCCACTAAAAGCCTTCCCTGAGAGCCAGCACCCAGGCTGCCATCTGGAACCAGGACTTCAGACCCTTGGGGCTCCAGCACCCCCACACTCCTCTGAAGGGACAGGACCAGGGTCCATTCTGGGCAGGCTCTGAGGAGGGAGTTTCTGACAGCCAGCTCTGGATTTGGGTCATGCTGTGCCCTGACATGACCTGCTTACTGCTCCAAGGACAGACTCTGGGCCTGTCTGTTCATCTCTCTCACCTGGGGCCAGCCCAGGGCTAGCCCCAGAAGCCACAAAAAATGTTTCCTGGAAAAGGGAGCGAAGAAAGGGATTCTGGAGTGGGGGCCACCAGGGCCCTCCCAGCCAGGACTCATTTGGCAGGAGGCTACTGGGTAATTAGTAGACCACGTGGCAACAAGTCCCTGTGCTATGGTCTGCAGTCCCATCTCGCACCTATGAAACAGCTAGCAGACAAGGGACACGCAGGCTAACAGCAAATGCTGTGACCCATGTCAGAGTCCTGGCTGAGAAGGCAGAGGGAGCCTGGCCATGACCTCAGCAGAACCCAGCAGGAAGGGAGACCCCGCCCATGCCTCAATGCCAGGCTTCAACCAGGAGAACCCTGGGCCATCCTAACAGGCAAGTGCCCACTTCCAGGTGGTCCCAGGGGAGGACTGGAGGCCCCACATGGACTTGGCTGAGGCTTGTTCTTGCGATTGTGTCTAACCCCACAGGCGCCTCTCCCGGCAGCTGCTGAGAGCATCTGCCTAACTCCATTTCTGATAAGGAGGCAGGGCCACACAATAGAAAACAATCAGCAAAACAAATGAAACAGAAGCGCACCCTTCTGCAAGCCAGGCTTCTGGGAAGTCACACACTCTCCCACCAGCACATCTAGAGGTGATAGAGTGGTGTTGAAATCCTAACGGCAGTGGATATTGATTGTGCTTACTTGCAGTTTACCTATATTATCTCATTTAATTCCCAAACAATCCTATGAGGCATGTACTATTATCCCCACTTTACTAGAAAGGACAATGGAGAGAGAGAGGTGAGGTAGCTTGCCTGCAGTCACACAGCCAAGAAACAGCTGGGACTCTGGGCCGGCCTGGTGGCGCACTTGGTAGAGTGCGGCGCTTGGGAGCACGGCGGCGCTCCCGCCGAGGGTTCGGATTCCATATAGAGACCGGTCCACTCACAGGTTGAGCGCAGTGCGGGCGCGACACCAAGGGTTGCGATCCTGTTGCCGGTCACGAAAAAAGACAAAAAGAAAAAAAAAACAGCTGGGACTCAAGCTCCACTGGCCCAGAAGGCCTCACTTGCCTTTATTTTCACATAGACATACACACACAAACACAGGCATACAAACAGACACAAACACACATATGCACACATGCATGTACATATACGAACACATACACCCATATACACATGCATACAAACACACACACACAGATTCCTGTGGCCCCAGGTGAGGACACAGCAACACTCAAGGTGATCTTTTGTGAGGTCTCCTTTTGAAAGCGGGGGAGGCTGTCCAGGATGAGGGTTACACGAAAAGTCAGGGTCATGCAGGGGTGCAATTTGAAGCCTACTGCATCCTGCGCCTCTCCCCCCATTCTACTGCTGTTTGCACCTGGAACCCCAGGCCAGCCCTCCTCTGGGCCAAAATGCTGCAGCACGCCTTGAAGCTTCCCTGACGAGGGCAGGAAGGTCGGGGTAATTGGGCACAATACACTGGGGAGAGGTTGAGCTACCAGAGGCACCTAGACTGTCCCTGACCAGACAGCCTGACCCTGGCTCCCCACTCAGAACAGCCCAGTCCCCACCTCCACATCCAGAGGGTTGCTCCCTAGCAGAGCGAAACAGCTAGAAGGGAGAAAGGCTTCCAGCCATGACTCTTTCTGTGGTGTATTTAAGAAGGCAGAGGATGGAGAAGAGAGAGCAGCAAAGGCCCCACTACGTTTTGTGGATGCTCTGGGACTCAAGCTCCACTGGCCCAGAAGGCCTCACTTGCCTTTATTTTCACATAGACATACACACACAAACACAGGCATACAAACAGACACAAACACACATATGCACACATGCATGTACATATACGAACACATACACCCATATACACATGCATACAAACACACACACACAGATTCCTGTGGCCCCAGGTGAGGACACAGCAACACTCAAGGTGATCTTTTGTGAGGTCTCCTTTTGAAAGCGGGGGAGGCTGTCCAGGATGAGGGTTACACGAAAAGTCAGGGTCATGCAGGGGTGCAATTTGAAGCCTACTGCATCCTGCGCCTCTCCCCCCATTCTACTGCTGTTTGCACCTGGAACCCCAGGCCAGCCCTCCTCTGGGCCAAAATGCTGCAGCACGCCTTGAAGCTTCCCTGACGAGGGCAGGAAGGTCGGGGTAATTGGGCACAATACACTGGGGAGAGGTTGAGCTACCAGAGGCACCTAGACTGTCCCTGACCAGACAGCCTGACCCTGGCTCCCCACTCAGAACAGCCCAGTCCCCACCTCCACATCCAGAGGGTTGCTCCCTAGCAGAGCGAAACAGCTAGAAGGGAGAAAGGCTTCCAGCCATGACTCTTTCTGGTGCTGGACCCCAGAAGCCCTCTCATCTGGCTTTGGCTCTGGTGGAGAGACCCAGACTGCCACCTGCTCCTGTACCTGCTGCCACCCACCCTGCCTTCAGGAAGGTCCCCTGTTCTGCCCCCACCCCCGCATCATCTCTGCCTCCCACCTTGTCCTTTCCAGTTGCTTTCGTAAGCAGGAGGGTTCTCCCTCCCAGGTGGCAGCTGGGGCGGGTGTGGGGAATATCAGTTCTGGGAGGTTATTGTTAGGACAGTCACCATGGCAACAAGCATCACATCTGCAGAGCCAAAAGTGCTGCACATGGGGCTCATTCTCCCAAAGAAAGCCACGCCTCCCCTACCCCTCACCCCCAAGGCTGCTGTCATGTGGGAGGATGTCACTGCACCATCTCTCCCAGGCCCAGCTGTCTGCCTGGGATGGCAGGCTGTGGTTCCCAGAGCAGAAGGACCCTAGTCTGCCCACCCCCTGGTCACCTGCCCTTGACATAGCTGCCCATACAGGACACTGTGGCAGGTGTGTGGGTGGCGGTGGTGGTGAAGGCCATGGCTGCAATTTACAATGCACTCACTACATGCCAGAAACCATCCAACTCTTATCACCTCACGTGAACCTCACAATAACACCGCAAGACAGGGGCTATCACTACCTGCCTTTTACAGATGAGGAAACCACACTCACTACATGCCAGAAACCATCCAACTCTTATCACCTCACGTGAACCTCACAATAACACATCAAGACAGGGGCTATCACTACCTGCCTTTTACAGATGAGGAAACCGAGGCCTCAGGTTGCACAGCTAGTTCAGTACTGGCATCTGGAAGGATCTGCCTGACTTCATAGCTGGTGCCTCTAGCCACTGCACTCTGCTCTAGGGTGACAACTGGCTTCTCTGTTCAGTTACTGAGTGCCAACTGTGTGCCGGTTCTGAGGCACCGAATCACATCAGGGAATGAGGTGGGCAGGTGGCTACCCCTATAGGGCTTACCCCCAAGACTGACAATAAACAAATCGAGCAGTGTTATATGTAGACATGAAACAAAGTGGCCTGCTGGAGAGTGACAGGGTGGCAGCTTCACAGTGGGTGTCCATAGAAGGTCTTTCAGAAGAGAAGCTGGAGTTTAAGCTGAAGTCTGAATGACAGAGGAAAGCTAGCCTTGTGAGGAGAAGGGGAAAGGCGTGGGCAGAAGAGGCAGTTTAGCAAAGGTCCTGTGGCTGGAACAAGCTGGTGTATTTAAGAAGGAAGAGGATGGAGAAGAGAGAGCAGCAAAGGCCCCACTACGTTTTGTGGATGCTTCATCTGCAGATTCTCTTTGGAGCCTGAGTCCTCCAAGGAATTTTGAGCCACCTTGATGACTAACAAGCAAAATGATAAACTAACCAGCAAGCCCCAGGGCCGTGGGCAGTGTCCGCAGACCTCAATCAAAGACTCAACCAGGGGACATAGGGTGGGAACCCCCACCCCCCGATTTCCTCCCTTCTCACCAGGCATCCAAGCAGAAGGCATCCACCATCTGTCCAGGAGACACTGCGCCTCAGGCAGATAGAGAAATGAGAGCAGCCCCTGCTAAGCCCACTCCACCTCTCCTAAACCCTTCCCGGTCCTCTGGCTGACCGGGGTTCCCTGGAGCAACTATGGCCTCCCTGGTCCCAGGCGAGGTGGACCCTTCCTGTCCGACCCACCATGCCTGTCCTGGTCGGTGTCACCTCCATCGTCCTAGGGATGTCTCAGGCCTTGGGCCCCAGAGGGCCAGGCACTGTCCCTGCTAGCCCCCCCAACCCAGGTATCTCTACCAGCCAGGAGTGGTTAGGCCAACAGGAGTAGGTCGCACATGGCCAGGAGGGGCCAGGGAGCAGCTCCCAGCTCCTCCTTGGCTTGAAGCGGACACCGGACTTGTCGTCATGGAAACTGCCTCCTAGTGTGGGTCAGGAGACCCTGCACTTCCACGCCACTGAATGCAGCCTGCACACACAGGCTTGAGGCTGTGCTAAAGCAGAGGACTAGCTGTGGGGCCCAAAGTCCCCCATGTGGACACTGAGACTTGTGCGCTCCAGCCGGGACTGATGCAAGATGGGCATCATTCGTTTCCCCAAGTATCAGAGGTGGCACCCGTGCTGGTCATGAAGCCCTCAGGGACCAGGCTACCTCCAGCTATCTGCTCTGGTACCAGGTTGGCCCTGTTCCTGGTGCTCTGACGTGGAGATACAGCCATCACATTTGTGTTACAAGCAGCAGGATAGAGAAAGGGGGGTGGATAGTGGGTGCTGGTCAGCTTTCTACCACATGACCCACTGACAGCTAAGTGGTTGAGGCTAAGTCACGTGACTTCACTTAGCTGCAAAGAATGCTGGGGGGTGGGTGTCTATGACTAAAGAAGTGGACAATGTGTCCTGGGAATAAGTAGTGGCCTCTGTAACTTGCCTGTGTTGGTGCCCCACCCATTCTTTGGCCATCACTGCTAAGGAGCCAATGTCCATAGAGCATGTGCAGCTGTTTCTGAGTTCAGCCTGTGACAGGAGCTAATATCTAATAGCTGTTAGAATGTATTATTGTTAACAGATGCAAAACACTATAAAAGATAATGTGTATTAATATAAAAAAGCCACTTTGGGGAACTGGCAATTTCTTATAAAGCTAAATAAATACCTTCCCTATGACCCAACAATTTCTCTGTCAGGTATTTATCCAAAAGAAATAAAAACATATGTCAAAAAAAAAGAAAGAAAGAAAATTGTACAAGAACATTTATAGTATTCATAGTAGCTGAAACTGGAAGCGACGTAAAAGTCCATAAACAGGAATTTAGGTAAACAAATCAGTGTATATAAATACAAAAGAATAACTACCAATGCACTGAACAACATGGGTAAATCTCTCAGACAAAAAGCTGAAGAAGCCAGACACAAGGAATACACATTGCATGGTTCTATTTCTACAAAATTCTAGAATTAATCTATGGTTACAGAAATCAGAAAAGTGGCTGTCTCTGCAGAGGATCTGGGTGATGCTGGGATTGACTTGGAGAAGCCCAAAGGAATTTTCTGGGATGGTAGAAATGTTCTATATTTTTTCATGCTTATACAAGTATATATATATACATTTGTCAAAAACTTGGCAAACTGTACATTTCAAATCAGTGCATTTTATGTAAATGTAATTTACATGTAAGTTTCATATAATTATGTATGTAAATTATACCTTAACTTAAAAATTACATGAAATGTATGTTGATATCCATATCCCATATGGAGAATACACTTTTTTCGGTCACATGAAACAGTCTTTGCAATAGACCAAGCTTTAGGAAACAAAGGAAATTTGAAAAAATTCTACAAAAGCAGGAATTACTGACAACAGTGCAACAAAACTTAAAAGAAATAACTAGTTGCCGGTCCCGGTCTGGTACGGGCGCGACACTGAGGGTTGCGATCCGTTGCTGGACACGAAAAAAGACAAAAAGGAAAAAATAAATAAATAAATAAATAAAAATAACTAAAGGAAAGCTAAATAAATCCACTCAATAGGAAATTTAAATGACAAACCCTGGAAACTACGGATATAAAACAACAAACCAAACCGAGTGAAACCACCACGAGGGATCACAAGCCATGGGGCGTGGCCAAAGCTGCCTCAGAGGAGAGGTCATGACTGCTTGTGCTAATCAGAAAACATGCAAGACTGAAAATAAAGGAAGGCTCACCGCCCAAGAAGACGGAAAGGAAGAGCAAAATGACGCCAAGAAAGGTAAAATGATGAGTTTGATGACACCAAACAGAAATTAATGAAATAAAAAACAATCAGTAGTACAGCTCCTCCTAACACCAAAAGCTAGATCTTTGAAATAAAAGTTAATAGTAAGGGCCAGCCCGGTGGCGCACTGGATAAGTGCACCACTTGGGAAGCGCGGCGGCGCTCCCGCCTGAGGGTTCGGATCCCACATACAGACCGGTTCCCGCTCATTGGTGAGCGAGGCGCGGGAGCGACACCAAGGGTTGCAATTGTTCGGATCCCACATACAGACCGGTTCCCGCTCATTGGTGAGCGAGGCGCGGGAGCGACACCGAGGGTTGCAATTCCATTGCCGGTCCTCGGTCCGGTACGGGGGCAACACTGAGGGTTGCAATCCGTTGCCGGACACAGAAAAAGACAAAAAAAAAAAAAAAAAAGTTAATAGTAAAAAAGATAAGTCTTTGTCAAGTGTAGTCAATAACAAAAATAAGCCAAAAGAGTAGGTATGAAAGAGGCAAAAATTAAATAAAGAGATGAGGTTATAAAAGAATACTATTTTACCAACAAGTGGGAAAATGTAGTTAAAACAGAATTTTTTTCTGGGAAAATACAAGGGGTCTTCATGGAGAGATATTCGTATTCTCTTTTAATTCTATTTTTCCACAAACTGTTTGAAGTACCCTCGTGTCAATTACTTATATTGACTCCAAAAAAGTAAAAAAAAACACCGCATAGATGTAAAAACTGGTGAACTTTGTACACAATAAGAATATATTAACTTATTATATTTGTGCTATTTTTTAAAAAGTCAGTGAGAGCGTTAAAAAAGAAGGGGAGCATTAAAAAAACCCTGATAAGAAAATGTGGCTGGGCCTCTCCAGCTGCCTCCCGCTGCCGCAGGTGCACAAGATCTTTGCAAATGTAAGGGCGTAGAAAGTTAGGAAACACGGGTGAGTTTTTTCCTTTAGGTTGTATTTGGTTTGGTTTTGTGCCTGAGGATGGGAAGACGTGGAGCATCCGCGCGCGTTCCTGCTCTCCCGGGCGCAGGAGGGCCGGGCTCTGCGCGATGAGGCCGGGACCAGGCGGTCTCCCGCCCCCGCGCCCATCTGCAGGCCCCGCGCGGTGCGGGGGGAGCGCGCCGGGAAGCAGGAGGGCTTTGCAAGACAGCCAGCGCCGGGGACTGAATGCCCTGTGGGCTCAGTTATTCAGGGTTTCAGAGGAAAGAGGGAATTTGTAATAAAGATATGCACAGCAACGCTATTTATAACAGGGAAAACTGGAAACAACCCAAATCGCCCCCCGCAGGGGACTGGCCTGGCAGAAACAAGGGAGCGAGTGGATGGAGATGCGGGGCCACGTGACAGGTGGGACGGGAGAGCTCACAGTGGATGCAAGAGCCCTTGCGTGGGAGACGCCAAGTATAATGCAGTTTGTACACAGCCGCCGTAATTATGAGAAGCTGCGCGCACGAACAAATTAACAGGCGTCAGCCTATTGCAAGCAGAAAATAGCCAGAGCGATCACAGTCAGAGCCAGCATTTCTTGAGTGCTTCCTGTACGCCAGATATGTTATTACCGGCAGCACTCTACAAATGATGACCGAGGCCCTGTGTGGTTAAGTAACTTGCCTGAAGACAAACAGCAGTGAGGGAGGGAGTGGGAGGCGGCTGGAATCCTGGGCCTGCCATGCCAGCTCTGTGCCAAGAGGCCAGTCCCCACCCCAGGTCCCTGCTAGCCTGGGAGCAGAGGAGACCACCACCTGCAACAGCAATTCTGCGCGGATTGCACAGGGATGGAGAGATGCACACAGAACTTGAAGGTCATGGGCCTTTCTCCCAGAGAGGCAATGCCCACAAAAACGTCTATGTGGGTTGTATAGAAGGAAGTGGGCAGGAACGTGCTCTGCAGCTGAATTTTCTCCCTTTGAGGACTGTGGCCCATGCGCCCTCTGTCCTTCGGGGATTCCCCTTGCTGACTCTAAAGGAGGAGCTGCCCTTTCGGCCCCTTCTTGCAGGTGACCCCCCTCGCATTCAGGGTCCCCCTCATCTCACAGTTGCTGCATGCCCCTTCTGCTCCAGGAGTCCCTGTAACCCTGGAAGAGCCAGTGGAAGGAGAAGGGGGCGGTGGTTGGACCCAGAGGCCTCCAGAGTGGAGTGGCTCCTGCCTGGCCAGCAGGGCCCCCCACGTAAGGGCAATGTTGGTCTCTGCCATGTTTGGCCTTCCTTGGTAGTCTCAGAAGAAGCTTGACACAATGGACATAGACTCCTGCCCCTTTCCCTAGTCCCTATCCTCACCTTTCCGGCTATGCCCCCAGCCTGGCAGGCCACCAGGGCTTAGACAGGAGGATCACAAGAAGAGGGAGCCCCTGAGGGAGGTGAGGACAAATGATCCTGAAGTGTTGGCACATGGTACCCATCAGTGGCTGTGACCAGGCTGGGCTGCAGCCTTGGCCATTTCTTTCTGTGGCCTCTCTCTGAATGTCCCTCAGTCTCTGGCCTACCTGGGGCATCAGCCTCACACCTGGACTGCAGGACTTCAGCTGTCTCAGCAGACTGGCCAGTGGGCCTAGACCCTCACAGTGGCCAGCCTAGCAGGCTCAATTCCAGACATTATGGATTAACTGGAACCAAAGTAGTCCTCCCACCATTAATAACCATAAGCCTGGACAAAATATGTGAGGCAACTGTTTTCAGGCAGTGGACAACAGGCAATGCAAGAGGTGGATCCCTGAGAGAAGTGAAACCTACAAGGCGAACCATGCAATCATTCTGCTCTCTCCCAAGGATGGTTTCCTGACTGTGGCAGAGAGGGCTGGAGTCTGGGCAGAGCATGGAGGTCATGTGGAGCTGAAAAGGTAGAGACGAGAGTGAAGGCGATGGGCACATGTGGAGCAGGTTATTGGAGAAGAGGAAGCTGTACAGGTAGGGCTCCCTAGAACTCCAAGTGGGGAGCCCTGGAAGTCCTTGGCTGACAACTAGGCTATACATACCTAGGGCAGGGTTGTGTCCTGCCAAATTAGAGAGGCTTGGGAAACATCTTAGGTTTTCCACAGATTTGCAGTAACAAAGCATGAAACCCGATTAAGCAAGTTCAAGGTCATCAGTCAGTAATTGAACTGCCTAAAAAAACAAGAATCCAAATTCTTCAGAGAAAGTTAACAGAATCTTGAGTTTCACAACATACTAGCCACAATGTCCAGTATTCAATTTTTAAAAATCACTAGGTATACGAAGAAACAGGAAAATGTGATTCCCCTGGCAAGAAACAAGCAATCTATAGAAACAAAAGCTGAACCTAAAATGACCTAGATGTTGGACTTAGCAGACTTAAAAGCAGCTATTATAAATACTCTTAAATAACTAAAGAAAGATATAGTCTTAATCAGTGAGTGGATAGGAAATTTCAGTCCTAATATGGAATGAATATAAATGTTCATGGTGATATTCGTATTCTTTCAATTATATTTTTCCATGAACTTTTTGAAGTACCCATACATATCCAGTTGCAAATTTTAAAGGAAAAAAGTATAATAATTGAAGGAAAAAGTTCACTGGAATGTTTAACAGCAGATGGGAGATAGTAGAAGAGTCAGTAAACATGAAGACAGATCAATAGAAATTATCTCATCTGAAGATCAGAGAAGAAAAGGCTAAAGGAAAATGAACGGAGCCTCAGAAATGTGTGGAATAGTATCAAACGGTGTAACACACGTGTAATTGGAGTCTCACAAGGAAAAGGGTGTGAAATTGAGGCAGATTAAATATTTGAGGAAATAATGGCCAAAAACTTTCTAAATTTGATGAAAAACCTCAATTTATATATCTAATATTTTCAACAAACCCAAATCAGGATAAATTTATAAATAACCACACTCAGACACACAAAATTCTGAAAACCTAAAAAATCCTGAAAGTAGCTGGGGGAAGGGGAGGGACACATATTTACAGGGGAACAATTATAAGAATTATTACCAGCTTCTCACCAGAAATAATGGAGGCCAGAAGACAACTGAATGACATCATCAAAGTACGTGAAGGAAAAATGCTGTCAACCAAAAAGATTCTTATCCAGCAAAAATGCCCTTAAAAAATTAGGTTGACGCGGGGCCGGCCCGGTGGCGCACTGCTACAGTGCGCCGATTGGGAAGCGCGGCAGCGCTCCTGCTGAGGGTTCAGATCCCACATACAGACCGGCCGCTCGCTGGCTGAGCAAGGTGCGGGAGCAACACCGAGGGTTGCGATCCCGTTGCCGGTCCCGGTCCGGTACGGGTGCAACACTGAGGGTTGCGATCCGTTGCCGGACATGAAAAAAGACAAAAAGGAAAAAAAAAATTAGGTTGACATAAAGACATCCAGATCAGCAAAACCAGGAGAATTCACTGACAAGACCTGTGACACAGTCAAAGCTGTGAACACCTTCAGGTCAAGGGAAATGATACCAGATGGAAATTCAGATCGAGATGGAGAATCCCTGCAGGTGCCATCTTAGCCATGTGATAGAAATTAACATCACAGGGAGTGGGGCAAGTTAACAGGTGAGCCTCCTAATAGGAATGCCATGAGAAGAATACACCATTACCTCTATAATTCATGACATTATTGAGGCAATAGGCAAACTTCGAATGGGATCTGTGGATTACATGCTGATATCAGATAGATTAATTTCCTGCCCTTGACAGTTGTACTGTGTTTGATAGGAAAGGACCCTTGTTTTGCACAAGGGTATGAAGAATCATGTCTACAGCTTGTTACCAAATGATTCAGGAACAAATATATTAATATACAGAGAGAGAGACTTATGAGGCAAATGAAAAATGTTACCAGTTGGAGAACTTGGTTGAAGAGTATATAAGAGCTCTTCGTAGTATTTTGCAACTTTTCTGTAAATTTGAGATTACTTCAAGATAAAACACGAAGGAGGAGGAGGAGGAGGAGAAGGAAGAGGAGGAGGAGGAGCTCTTCGTAGTATTTTGCAACTTTTCTGTAAATTTGAGATTACTTCAAGATAAAACACGAAGAAGGAGGAGGAGGAGGAGGAGAAGGAAGAGGAGGAGGAGAAGAAGAAGAAGAAGAAGAAGAAGAAGAAGAAGAAGAAGAAGAAGAAGAAGGAAGGAAGGAAGGAAGGAAGGAAGGAAGGAAGGAAGGAAGGAAGGAAGGAAAGAGGAGGCTTTGTGACGCCATGAAGAAGGAAAAGAAGACAACAGGATGGAGTATAATTATTTTAATAATTATTTCTTATTGTGGTACAATATAAATACAGAGAAGTGCACAAATCACAAGCATACAGACTCAGTATATTTGCACCTTCACTCAGCATCCCAGTTAAGAAAAGGGACAATCCCTAGACACCTTATACCCTCTTCCCTCCCACACTGGTAGCTATGACTGCGACCTCTGCCAGCATAGATTAGTATGGCCTGGTGTTGAGGTTTAAGTTGTTGAAAATATAAAGTAGTTTTTCTTTTGTTTCTGGCTTTTCCCCCCTCAGTGTTATGTTTGTGATATTCAAATGTGTCTCTGAGTGTAGCAATCATGACTTTTTCACTGCTATATAGTCCCAATCATGGGAACATACAGCATTTATGCCTCAGTTCCACTGTTGATGGACATTAGGGTGGTTTCCAGTTCTGAGCTGTTATGAGTAATGCGACTGTGAACATTCATGTGCTGGTGAACATGTGATGCATTTCTGTTCAGCAAATACCTAGGAGTGGAATTGCTGGGTCATTGGGTATGTGGACGCTCACGCCTAGTGGACACCGACAAAGAATTTCCCCAAGTGTGCCAAGTTACATTCCCACCAGCACACTAGGAGGATTCTGGCTGCTCCGCAGGCTTGACAGCTGGTGTTGTTGGATTTTCAGCCATTCAGGTGACTGTGCAGGTCATTACCCCATGGTTGTAATTTCCATTTCCCTGACAATTCAGGAGGAGCTCATGGAGCGAGCACCTTCTCTCATTTTTGAACCATTTGGATATCCCTTTTTCTGAGCTGCAGCTCATGTCTTTTTTCCCATTTTCTATTGGGTTGTCTTCTTACTGATTTGTAGAAGTTCTTTGTATATTCTGGATAGGAGACATTTGTCAGATATACACACTGCAAATATCTTTCCCCACTCTGTGGCTTGTCTTTTCACCCTCTTTTGCACGTTATCAATATTGTCCTTTGACATAAGTTCTGAATTTCAATGTGATCAAATTTATCAATTTTTTAATTCAATAGCACTTGTGCTTTTTATATCCTATTTAAGAAATTGCTACCTACTTCCAAGGTCATAAAGATATTCTCCTATGTTTTCTTCCTACAGCTATACTGTTGACCCTCAGATTTAGCTCTACAATCCTATGAATTAGGGTGTGTGTGTGTGTGTGTGTGGTAAAGTAGGCGTCACAATTTTCTTCCCACATGTGTATTCAATTCACCCAGTAATAATTTTGGAAAAGGCCATTCTTTACCCATTATATAACAAAGTATCAACTTTGTCATCGATTGACATGCCTATGTGGGCTGGTTTCTGGACTACTCAGTTCCATTGGTCTGTTCCTTGGCCAACATCACACTGGATAACCACTGTCGCTCTGTCGTAAGTCTTGCTGAGTGCTGGTGATGTCTTCCACCTTCACTCTTCTTGTTCCTCCATCCCCTTGTCCTTGTCCTCCTTTTCCTTCTTCTTCAAATGTATCTGACCTGTTCTTGGTTTTTTGCAATTTCAAGTAGATTTTAGAATCAACTTGTCGATTATACACACACAAAAAACTTCTGGGATTTGGGGTGTGTGTGTACATTAAATCTATAGCCCAAATTACAGAGACGTGAAATCATTTTAATACTGAGTCTTCCAATCCACAAACATAGTATGTATCCTTCCATTTATTTAGGTGTACTACAATTTATATCAATAAAGTTAATAATTTCCTGTGTAGAGGTTTTATATGTCTTTTTAAATGTATTACTAGGTATTTGATATTTTTAATACTACTGTAAATGATCATTTTTATACATCATTTTCAATTGTTTATTGCTGGTACATATAGATACAATTTTTAAAATGTTGATGTTTGTCTTTTGTCACTTCAGGCTGCCAATAACAAAATGCCATAGACTGGATGGCTTCAACAACCAAAATTAATTTTCTCACGGTTCTGGAGGCTGGAAGTCCGAGACCAGGGTGCCAGCCTGTTCAGGTTCTGGTGAGGGTCTCTCTCTTGTGTGTGGAGAGAGAGAGATCTCTTTCTTCCTCTTCTTATAAGTCCACCAATCCTATCAGATTAGGATGCCACCCGTATGACTTCATTTAACCTTAACTACCTCCTAAAAGCCCCATCTGCAAATACAGTCAGTCACATTGGGGGTTGGAATTTCAACATATGAATTTTGGGAGGACACAATTCAGTCCCCAGGAATACTGTAGCCAACACCTTGCTACTTTCACATATGAATGCTTGTAAGTTGCTTGAAATTGTTTTGGATATTCTATGTACACAATGATGTCATCAGTAAATAATGAATTTTATTTCTTCCTTTCCAACCTTTAGGTCTTTTCCTGCTTGCCTTTTGCACTGGCTGGGCTTTCCAGAATGATGCTGAGTAGTAGTGGTGACTGTGGGTGTCCTCGTCTCATTCCAGATCTCAGGGGAAAAGCTTTAAATATTTCATCATTAAGAAGGTTTTTTATAGATACTCTTTAACAGAATAAGAAAATTCCCTTCTATTCCTAGGACATGATCTGAATAATTCTGATCTTTTAAGATGTGTTGAAACGCCCAAATTACAGAGACGTGAAATCATTTTAATACTGAGTCTTCCAATCCACAAACATAGTATGTATCCTTCCATTTATTTAGGTGTACTACAATTTATATCAATAAAGTTAATAATTTCCTGTGTAGAGGTTTTATATGTCTTTTTAAATGTATTACTAGGTATTTGATATTTTTAATACTACTGTAAATGATCATTTTTATACATCATTTTCAATTGTTTATTGCTGGTACATATAGATACAATTTTTAAAATGTTGATGTTTGTCTTTTGTCACTTCAGGCTGCCAATAACAAAATGCCATAGACTGGATGGCTTCAACAACCAAAATTAATTTTCTCACGGTTCTGGAGGCTGGAAGTCCGAGACCAGGGTGCCAGCCTGTTCAGGTTCTGGTGAGGGTCTCTCTCTTGTGTGTGGAGAGAGAGAGATCTCTTTCTTCCTCTTCTTATAAGTCCACCAATCCTATCAGATTAGGATGCCACCCGTATGACTTCATTTAACCTTAACTACCTCCTAAAAGACCCATCTGCAAATACAGTCAGTCACATTGGGGGTTGGAATTTCAACATATGAATTTTGGGAGGACACAATTCAGTCCCCAGGAATACTGTAGCCAACACCTTGCTACTTTCACATATGAATGCTTGTAAGTTGCTTGAAATTGTTTTGGATATTCTATGTACACAATGATGTCATCAGTAAATAATGAATTTTATTTCTTCCTTTCCAACCTTTAGGTCTTTTCCTGCTTGCCTTTTGCACTGGCTGGGCTTTCCAGAATGATGCTGAGTAGTAGTGGTGACTGTGGGTGTCCTCGTCTCATTCCAGATCTCAGGGGAAAAGCTTTAAATATTTCATCATTAAGAAGGTTTTTTATAGATACTCTTTAACAGAATAAGAAAATTCCCTTCTATTCCTAGGACATGATCTGAATAATTCTGATCTTTTAAGATGTGTTGAAACTTATGGCTCAAACATATGATCAAAATCTGCATCAGAAGATAATGTGTGTTCTGTCATTATTGGGTATGGTATCATGCATATGTCAAATATGTCAAGTTTGTTAATCACGTTATTCAGATATCCTCACTGAGTTTTTTGTCTATTTATTCTCTCATTTATTATGAGAGGTGGATTAGAGTCTTCCACTGTGATTCCCAATGTTTCTATTTCTCCTTTCAGCATTGTCAATGCTTACTTTATATAATATGAAGTTATATTATTAAATTCACACAAAATTTTAAATTGTGTATTCCTGGTGAGTTTACCCTTTTATCACTATGGTATATCCCTCTTTATCTCTAGTTACTTTTTGTTTTCTTAATGTCTATTTTATCTTATGATGGTATTAGCTACATTAGCTTTCTTTTGGTTAGTGCTTGCATGGTGTGCAGTGAAGGTTAACTCATTAGGCTTCGTTGGTCCAAACGCTGCACATTCAAGAAAGGACTAGCCCTTGATAGGCTCTTGGGAGATAATCTCTGAGCCTTTGAAATATCCTACCTGAAAAGAGTGTTTTTGTATGCCTGAGACCTTGGGCCATGCTTATCAGTTAAACCCATGTTATGGACTGAATTTTGTGCCCCCAAAACTCATATGTTAACGTCCTAACCTCCAGTACCACAGAATGTGATTGCATTTGGAGACAGGGCCTTCAAAGAGGTGATTAAGTTAAAATGAGGCCATTACGGTAGGCCCTAATCCAATCTAGCAGGTGTCCTTACAAGGAGAGATTAGGACACACGGACACACAGAGGGAAGATCACACGAAGACACAGCAATAAGGTGCCATCTGCAAACCAAGAGAGAAAACTCAGAAGGAACCAACCCTACCAACACTTGATCTTGGACTTCCACTCTCCAGCAATGTCAGAAATAAATTTCTGTTGTTTAAGCCACCCAGTCTTCGGCATTTTGTTATGGTAGTCCTAGCAAACTAACACACCCAGATAGCTTATGCTAACATGTTACTTACGGTGAGTACCTGCTTTTGTATGCCTGAGGCCTTGGGCTGTGCTGTATCAGTTTGACCTCTTCAGGGCTAGAGACTAACTATAGTCTTGCAGAAAATGTGTTCCTATGTGGATGACCACCCCTCCACCCCACCCCACCCCCCAAAACAACCCTGAACACCGAGGCTCAGGTGAGCTTCCTTGGTTGGTGGTGCTTCATACCTGTTGTCACACGTTGTACTATAGTCTTGCAGAAAATGTGTTCCTATGTGGATGACCACCCCTCCACCCCACCCCACCCACCAAAACAACCCTGAACACCGAGGCTCAGGTGAGCTTCCTTGGTTGGTGGTGCTTCATACCTGTTGTCACACGTTGATGCTGGGAGAATTAAGCATGTTCCATGCAACTTCACTGGGAGGGGACATCTGGAAGCTCATGGTTTCTCCTGGACTTTGCTCTTGTGCCTTTTCCCTTTGCTGACTTTAATCTGTAACCTTCTGCTTTAATAAACTGTGACCATGAGTATAACAGCTCTTCTGAGTCCTATGAGTACTTCTAGTGAATCATCAAGCCTGAGAGTGGTCTTAGGAACCATGACACACATGACATGTATTTTTCCATCCCTTTATTTTCAACCTTTCTACATCCTTATATTTAAATTGTGTCTCTTGTAGCAACACATAGTTTGTTTTGTTTTGTTTTGATTCAGTCTATCTTAGTATTACTTGGAATATTTACTTCATTTACATTTAACATACTTTCTCATATATTTTAGTCTGTACCTACTATGTGAATTTTTTTCTATTTATCCCACCTGTTTGATATTCTTTTTCCTCTTCTTTCTTGCCTTTATTTGGATTAAGTATTTTTTATTATTTCATTCCCTCGCCAATTAGCCTGTTAATTATGCATTCCTTTACTATTATTTTATTATCTACTATTTATATACTTTTATAATTCTTTTAAGTTGTTACTCTTGAGGACCACATGCTTGAAGAACTCCCTATACTCATCTAAAAAAACTTTTTCCCTAGAAATCTCTTCATTTTACCTTCACTTTTGAAGAATATTTTTGCTACAGAATTCTAGGTTGGCAGTTATTTTCTCAAGCATCTTAAAAAGTTTTTTCTTCTTTGTTCCAGAAGGAACTGTTTGAGGGATCATAAGGATTTCTGTACATGGGAAAGTGAAAAATCGTCACTTGTTGAAATACAGGTTGTTTGTTTTTTCCAAGGAAAAAGCAAGGTCTGAGGAAAGAACAAGGTTCATATAAATGGAATACAAGTCTCCTGGAAATCATCAAAAAGGAATTTTCAAGTCTTTTCTCCTATAGCCTAAGCTGTTCAAGTTAATGTACACTCATTTTAGTCTTCCTAGTAAAGATGCTTTTATTAAATAAAAATAAAAATGTTATTTCTTGCCTTCTGATTCTAATAATTTGCATTGAAAAGTCTTCTGTCTGTCTGATTTTTACCCCTTTGAAATGCTCCTTTTTCCTTTGCTCCTTTACTTATTAGGGTCTATCATAAATAAGTAGTTTTTTTCTTTCTTGCTTTTTTACCAAGATAGTACAAGGACCTTAGAACACTCTGTTTTTTGGGGGGCTTTTTCCTTTGCTCCTTTACTTATTAGGGTCTATCATAAATAAGTAGTTTTTTTCTTTCTTACTTTTTTACCAAGATAGTACAAGGACCTTAGAACACTCTGTTTTTTGGGGGTTTTTTTTGTTGTTCTTTTTGAGACCGGCTGCACCGCGTGCTGTGAGCACATCGGTCATCCCTATATAGGATCCGAACCCGCAGCGGGAGCGCTACGTAGCGCTCCCAGCATGGCACTCTCCTTTTGAGACCGGCTGCACCGCGTGCTGTGAGCACATCGGTCATCCCTATATAGGATCCGAACCTGCAGCGGGAGCGCTACGTAGCGCTCCCAGCATGGCACTCTCCCGAGTGCACCACGGGCTCGGCCCAGAACACTCTGTTTTTATTTTCATCTTTCTCACTTGGTTATTGTTGTCATGCATTTTATTTTTACATGTATTTTAAACCACAGAAGGCATTACTATTGTTGTTTTATAGAGTCAATATTCATTTAGAGTTACTCTTTCCATTTCTCTTCACTCCTTCCTGAATTCAATCTTTCTATCTGGGATTATTTTTTTCCACCTGAAAAACTCTCTCATTTACTTTACTCACTTAAAAAATATTTTTCCTAGAAATATCTTCATTTTACCTTCACTTTTGAAGGATATTTCTTGCTACAGAATTCTATAGAATTTTATGTTGGCAGTTATTCTTTTCTAGCACTTTAAAAATGTTCTTGACTTGCAGCTGTAATAATTTGTCTAGAAAAGTCTGCTATCAGTCTGATTGTTACTCCTTTTTCCTCTGGCTCCTTTTAAGATTTACGATTGTCTTTGTATTTATCCTGCTTGGGATTCATTCAGTATCTTGAATTTGTGGATTGATGACATTCATTTGTAGAATTATCATACTGTAATATTGTTCTGCTCCATTACCTATCTTTTCTCTTTCTGGGACTCCATTTCTACATATTTTAGAACTTTTCAACATGTTCTGCATATGTCTTACGCTCTTTTCTGTATTTTCCATCTTTTAAAAACTCTTTGTGCATCAGCTTTGATACTTTCTACTGTCCTATCCTCTACTAATCCTCTTCTACTTCCACTAATCCTACCAATCTACTTCTATTAATCCTGTCTCCTGCTATGTTTCATTTCACTTTTAAATCCATCTACCATATCCTACATATCAGCTATTGTGTTTTCAACTCTAGTATGTGTACATATATATACACACATATATAGAAATTGTTACATATATATTCTTTAATTAAATTCTCTATCCTATCATCTATTTTCTTTAAATTATTGTAACAATTATTTTAATGTCTGTGACTGATAACCACAATACCCGTATCATCTGCAAATTTCTCCTATTAAATGAACACATGAAAATAGTTATGACAGCCCCCCTTTATTAAGCACTTATGTGCCAGACTTTGTGCTAAGTGGTTACATGTACTATGTCATTTGATTTTTACAACAATCCCAGGGGCTAGGTACTATATCTATTCCCATTTTACAGATGTGGAAAATGAAGCTTAGAGAGGTATGTTAACTTGTCCAGGAAATCTGTCTATCCCCTGGAACCAAAATGCTTAGAAAAAATGTTAAAAGTTTTTTAAAAATTGTGATTATATATATATAACTATATATATATAAAACTATACATATCATAAAATTTGCCATTTTAACCATTTAACTGAATCGTGGCATTAAATACATTCACAATGTTGGGCAACCACCACAACTATTTCCAAAACTTTTTATGACCCCCAAACTGAAACTCTGCAGCCATTAAGTAGTAACTCCTCTATAGTCAACTTTCTCTCTGTCTCTATGAATTTATCTATCCTAGATATTTCAGATAAGAAAATTCATACATTATTTGTCCTTTTGTGTCTGGCTTATTTCTGTTAGCATGTTTTCAGGATTCATCCATACTGAAGTATGTATCAGAACTTCATTCCTTTGTGGCTGAATGATATTCCATTGTAAGTTTATACCATATTTTGTTTACTCATTTATCAGTTAATTGACATTTGGGTTATTTCCTACTTTTGGCTACTGTGAATAATGCTGCAATGAAAAATGGCATACAAGTATCTGCTTGAATCCTGTTTTCAATTCTTTTTGGTATATACCTAGGAGTGGAATTTCTGAGCCATAATAATAATAATTCTGTGTTTAACTTTTGAGGAACCATCAGACTGTTTTCCACAGCTGCACCATTTTGTCTTCCCCCCTGCAGTGCACAAGGGTTCCAATTTCCCCACATCTTTGCCAACACTTGTTTTTTTCTTTTCTTTTTAAAATTATAGCCGTTCTAGTATGTGTGAAGTATATCGCATTGTGGTTTTTGCATTTTGCTAATGACTAATGATATTAATTTGCATGTGCTTATTGGCCATTTGTATATCTACTTTGGAGAAATGTCTATTCAAGTCTTGTGCCCATATTTTGACTGGATTGTTTATCTTCTTGTTGCTGAGTTGTAGGAGTTCTTTCTACATTCTGGATACTGAACCTTTATTTGACATATGGCTCATGAATATTTTCTCCCACTCTGTAGTTTGTATTTTCACGTTCTTGATAATGCCTTTTGCGCTAAAGTTTTAAATTTTAATAAAGACCGTTTAGTCTGTTTTTTCCTTTGTTGCTCATGCTTTGCAGTCATATCTAAGAAGCCACTGTCAAATCCAAAATCCATTGTCAAATCTTACGTTTTCATCTAAGAGTTTTATGATTTTAGCTCTTGCATTTAGGTTCTTGATCCATTTTTTTATTGTTGTTGTTATAAAATCCCTTTTAGCTTCTCTAAGTTTATTAACATTTAGAAAAACCAACACGGCATTTTGCTCTTAATAAAACCCACCTTGGCTTTTCATCCATAAACTGTTTACTGCAAAGAAGAACCTCCAAAATTGGACAGCTAGTTCTAGGAGAATAAAGCTGTTATTAAAACAAACAAGCAAAAAGAACAGCTGGTGGCCCACGTGAAGTGGGGACAGGCTTGGAAGCCCCACCTCCTGCTTCTAGGTGAGGAAATTTGCTGCCCAGGAGCCCTCCCTGGCTGTGGGCCAGACAGCCAGGATCATGTATTAAATTAACCAAGTAGTTCAGGCCCAGGATTCTTTCTCCTCCACAGTGTCATATTCTAGGTAAGTGAGGAAATTTGCTGCCCAGGAGCCCTCCCTGGCTGTGGGCCAGACAGCCAGGATCATGTACTAAATTAACCAAGTAGTTCAGGCCCAGGATTCTTTCTCCTCCACAGTGTCATATTCTAGGTAATAAAGGGTCTTTTTCATGAACTTTTCCCCCACTTCAGCCCCAGGTCCAGATGCTTCTGCCAGCTCTTTAATCCCGACAAATCAATCACAAGAGAGAAACGGGCCACAGATGACAGCTTCCACATCCACCTCTCCTCTTGGAAGTAGCTGGGAGACCTGAAGGAAGGGCAGGAGCATGGCTGCCAAACAGATACTGGGTAAGAAGCCAAGACAAGGTCTTCAATACTCTTTAGTGTCTCCTCCATGGAGGGAAGGGTGGCACAGGAGGAGCTGGTAGCGTGTCTGGGGGTGACTTTCTGCTCTGGTCTCCCCTGTGGCCCAGCCAGCCTGGGGCGGTTGTGCTCATCAGCAAATGAGCCCACCTTAGGTTCCAACTGGGACTCAAACATTTCGACATGTGGACAGCTCCTCAAGAGCCCAGATTTCACCAACTGGTTGCGTGAAGCCTCTTTATGGGTGGGTGGGAGGGATCAGATGTTCTCACTCTGCAGAGCACAGCATGGCTTCTGGGCATCAAGAACCACAGGGACCTACCACGCTCCTGCACCTGGAGGGTGGAGGAGCTAGGGACAGGGTGTCAGCACCCTCCTGCAGGCCATATTAGGAGGCAGTAGTGAGGGCACCTTGGTAGCCTTCCTGGGCAGGGGACATTGACAACAGGGGCCAGAAAGGAGGAGACCTCAGGCCCTGGTGAGGACTGTGGCTGGCAGATCTTCATATGGGTGCCTGGGGGACACTCCTGACTCCTTGTGTGACTGAGGCCCTGGGCTGGAGCTGAGGGCTGTGGCAGTCTGGCTGGCACAACTGTTGTGTGGACCCAGTGTGGCCTCTGCCTGGGAAGCTCAGGCCCCTCCCTGAATGCTGTCTGACTTCAGGGCAGGCTGAGGGAGCAGACTGCAGGACTCCTGAGGTCTGCAAGGTCACAAAGGAAAACAATGATGAGCCCCAGGAGGCTGCTCCAGGGCCCAGCCAGTCCTGTGTCCCCTCATCTCAGGCACTTGCAGCCTGTTCACTGTGGCCATGTCAGCAGAGCCCATGAGCACCTAACCACAGGCGTAGCCCCTCCCAGACCCTCCCGTGCTCCTCACACAGCTCCTTGAGATAGGCAGTCCCCAAGGGCTCCTGGCCCATCCTTCCCATCCCCTCTGTCTAGCCACTCAGTCAAATGGGTCGTGCCCCCTTCCTGTCCCACCTTGACCAAAACCATCTCATAGTTTGGGCCCTTCGCAGAGGCCATGGTGATGGGGTGGCGAGTGGGGCATGGAGCACTTTCCCCTAGAAGGTTCCCTCAGTGGTATCCAGCATTACTATCTGCCTTGTCCCGCTGGCTTAGGGCCTCTGGTGGGAAAACGTAGCCCCCAGGTGTGCTCACCATGGTGCCACCCTACTCCCAGCCCACCTTGTCTAGTCCCTGGTCCCTCCCTAGTGAGAATACCCTGACCCCATGTGCTGCATCTGCACAGATTCTCCAAGAAGTGTGTATCTCCTCCACGGCATTCCCACAGAGTCAAAGGCAGCTCGACCCAGGACCCAGGCTCTCTCCATGGGGCCAAATCTGCGTCTCTCCCACCCCCATAAAACAACAAGCAAAATGCTTGCCTTCCTGTGCCCCCTCTAGGGACCCAGAGCCAGCAGGCTGAGTCTTTGATTCCCAGGGAAAGCTGTTCAGCCAAACTTCGCACAAAATGGCAATTCAAGCGCTGAACTCTACCTAGCAACAAGATTAGCAGCTGATTTTGCAGACTGGTATTTTTATCCCTAGGATGAGAACAGCTGAGAAGAGTGGCCGCTTCCTGCTCCCCTGAGGTGCACTACTCCTGTGCCACCTGGGACCCTGTCCCCCAGAAGCTCCTCCTGGCCCCTAGCCCAGCTCTGCCTTTTCTTCTTGCTTGCAGGGGCCTATGCTCCATGTAGGAGGGGTGGAGCCTGAGAGCCTCCAGAGGGGACCATCAGCCCCTGGCCCTGAGGAAGCAGCAGATTCTGGGACTCAGGGGCCTGAGTTGGTCTTCCCTCCTCTCCACACTGCCTCCCTTTTCCTGTTCCTCATCCCTCTGTCCTCACCCCAGGGCCTTTGCACTTCCCATGCTGTTTTGCAATGGCCCCTGGCATGCTGTGGCCCAGCAGACATGAGATCCGTGGGGCAGGGCTCCCTATTCCCCAAGGGCACATAGTGGGCTCTTGGTAGCTTCATGATGCTCTGGATTAGTCCCTCCCATTGTCTCCAGTTCTCCCTTCCACCTCCCAGCTCTTCTCTGCCTGCCTTCTCACCACCCCCGGCAGCCTAAAGATCTGGTGCCTTTTGTGTGGGCTGCCATCCACCAAAACTTCCATCTGAGGGTGATGATGGCTCCTGATTTTATAGAGAAAATATTGTGACGGTAAAATCTTACAGAACTGGGCTTCCTGCTCCAGAACAAAATGGTTTAACTCACATTTCCCAGATCTTCCCTCCATGGACATAATTCAACAGATACCCGTAAAAGGATCCTGAAAGCTGGAAAGAAGAAGGTAGACTGGCTAAGGACCTTGAAACTTGAGAACAACATGGTGATGAGTCCTCCAGGCTATCTTTTTATCTCCCACATACCCCAAACTGGGCACAGGGAGCCCTGCAACCTGAAGTGCCAATGGGCATAGACAAAACAAACAAGCAAATAAACAACAGGAAAAGCTGCCCTCTCTGACCAAAGGACTTGGGAAGAGAAAGCCCAACAAAGCTAGAGCTCTGTGCTCCACAACCAGAACACTAGAGGGATGGCTAATCCATATGTCAGTGGAACCTGTGTCTCCCCACCCTCCACCAAGTGCCATAAGGAGCCCAATGGAAGCACCTTTCACACTCACAGACAGCACCACCAGAATCGTAATGCAAGGGCTCTGAAAACTAAACTGTCATTGGAACTACAACCCACAAAAGTAGGCCACATCTAATGTTAAACCTAAAAAGGGTTATTGCCTGCTAAAATAGAACTCCCAAATAGGAGTTAGAGTATCCTAATATAATAACCAAATGTCCAGGATATGATCTAAAATTCCTCACCATACCAAGATCCAGGAAAACCACAGTTTGAATGAGAAAAAGCAATCAACTAATGCCAATGCCAAGATGAATCAGATATTGGAATTATGGAATTGTTGAAATCAGAAGTTGGTAAGGATTTTAAAGCTGTCATCATAAAAATGCTTCAACAAGCAGTTACAAACTCTTTTTTTTTTCTTTCCTTTTTTGTCTTTTTTCGTGACCGGCAACGGATCGCAACCCTCAGTGTTGCGCCCGCACCAGACCGGGACCGGCAACGGGATCGCAACCCTCGGTGTTGCCCCCGCACCTCGCTCAGCCAGTGAGCGGCCGGTCTGTATGTGGGATCCGAACCCTCGGCGGGAGCGCTGCCGCACTTCCCAAGTGGCGCACTGTAGCAGTGCGCCACCAGGCCGGCCCTACAAATTCTTTTGAAACAAATGTAGAAATAGAAAATCTCAGCAAGAAAATATTGTAAGTTTATCTTACCTTATAAAAAGAACCAAAGGAAAATTATAGAACTGAAAGATACACTAACCAAACTAAAAACCTTGCTGAGTGAATTCAATAGTAGAGTGGGAATGATAGAAGATAGAATCAGCAAACTTGAAGGCAAATCAATAGAATTTACTCATTCTGAACAAGAGAGAGAAAATAGACTGAAAAAAAAAAATGAACAGTGCCCCAGGGATCTATGAGACAAAACAAAAGATCCGACATTCATATTATCAGAGTCCCAGTACAAGGGAAGAAAGAATGAGGGGCTGTAAAAATAATTCAATAAATAATGTCTGAAGACATCACAATTTTAACAAAAGATATAAACCTACAGATTTAAGAAGCTGAGCAAACCCCAAATAGGATAAACCCAAGTTGATCCACACCGAGACATATCAAGATTAAACTTCTGAAAACTAAAGACAAAGAAAAAAATCTTAAAACAGCCAGAGAGAGGGCCGGCCCATGGCTCACTTGGGAGAGTG
>NW_007727358.1:344693-356978 GCF_000696425.1 Galeopterus variegatus
GACAACACCAAGTCAAAGGTTAAGATCCCCTTACTGGTCATCTTTTAAAAAAAAAAAAAAAAAAAAAAACAGCCAGAGAGAAATGATATATTACCAACAGAGGAACACTAATGCAAATGACAGCGTATTTCTCACCTGAAAACATGAAGGACAAAAGTGAATGGCACAATCTTTTTCAAGTGCTAAAAAAATAGAACTGTCAACTGCAAACTCTACATTTATCAAATTATTCTTCAGGAATGCAGGGGAAATAAACACATATCCAGATAGAGAAAAACTAAGAGAATTTATTGTTATCACACCTGTCCTTAAAGAATGTCTAAAGGAAGCTCTCCAAACAGAAAGAAAAGAACAGAAGAAGACTAGAACCTTCATCAATGAAAGAAAAATAATGAAAAGGATAAAAAATAAAGGTAAATATAATTGACTATTCTTCGTTTCAAGATTTTTAAAAATTATATTTTATAGCTAAAGCAAAAGTGTTAACACCATCTGATGTGGTTCCTCAAAGTAGAGAAAATACTTAAGGCAATGCTATTTTAAAATTTGGGAGGATAAAGGGACCTTAATGGAAATAAGATTGCTACACTCACTCAAAGTGATAAGATGTTAACACCAGCAGACTGTAATGTTATAACTGTATATGGTAATACAGCAATCAACTAAGAAAACTATACAAAGCAATATACCAAAAAAAATTACAAATAAATAAAAATGTAATTGTAAAAAAATTTCAAGAAACCTACAGGAAGGCAAGAAAAAAGAAGCAGAGGAATGAAAAACAAAGGGAACAAACAGAAATCAAATAATAAAATGGTAGGCTAATGCCTTACATATCAATAACTACTTTAAATTTATATGATCTAAATACACCAATTAAAGACAGATATTAGCAGAATGAATAAAAAAAGACCCAATTATATGCCATCTACAAAAAACTCACTTCAGATTAATACACTGAAAGTAAGAGAATGGAAAAATATATATTGTGAAAATATTATTTAAAATATAACACTTAAATTTTTTATTTATATATCAGGAATGGCTATATTAATGTGAGATAAAGTAGACTTCAGAGCAAAAAAAAATGACTAGGGACAAAGATGCTCATTAGGTAATGATAAAAAGATCAGTCCACCAAAAAGGTATAGCAATTCTAAATGTGTATGCACCAAACAACAGAGCTTCAAAATACATGAAGTAAAACTGGTAGAGCTGAAAGAAGAAAAAATAAATCCACAATTGTCTTAGTCCATTTGTGCTGATATGACAAAATACCTAAGATTGGGTAATTTATAAACAACATAAATTTATTTCTTATAGTTCTGGAAGCTGGTAAATCCAAGATCAAGGCACTGGCATTTTGGTGTATGGTGAAGGCTGTCTTGCTGTGTTCTCACATGGCAGAAGGGGCAAATGCTGTGTCCTCACATGACAAGAGGAAGAATGGCAAAGAGGGCCTGATTACGCATTGATATTCAACTCTGTACCCCACAGATATGTACAATCAACTATGTTTCAATAAAACTTTTTAAAAGGGCTTGATTAGTTCCCTCCAACCCTTTTGTAAGGCTGTTAATCACCTCTTAAAGGCCCCACCTCTTAATATTATCACATTGGGGTTTGAGTTCTGACGTCAATTTTGGAGGGAATAAAAACATTCAAACCATCGCAACAATCATCGTTGGGGACTTCAAGAATTCTACCTTTAGCAATTGATAACAGTACTAAATAGAGAATAAACAAAGATATAGAAGAACTGGACAACACCATTAACCAACAGGATCTAATTAATATTTATAGAAGGGCCAGCCCGTGGCTCACTCGGTAGAGTGCGGTGCTAATAATAATATTTATAGAAACTCCCTCCACCTAACAATAGCAGGATACACATTCTTTTCAAGTGTCCACTGACCAACACCATTAACCAACAGGATCTAATTAATATTTATAGAAGGGCCAGCCCGTGGCTCACTCAGTAGAGTGCGGTGCTAATAATAATATTTATAGAAACTCCCTCCACCTAACAATAGCAGGATACACATTCTTTTCAAGTGTCCACTGAAATGCACCAAGATAGACTATATTCTGGGTCACATGACAAACCTTTACAAATTTAAAAGAATTGAAATCAGAGTATGCTCTCTGACAATAATGGAACAAAAGCAGAAATCAATAAGAGAAAGACAACAGGAAAATCTCCAAACACTTGCTTGGAAATTTAACAACACATTTCTGAATAATGCATTGGTCAAAAAGAAAGTTCCAAAGTAAATTAAAAGATATATAAAACTGGATTAAAAAAATAAATAAAATTTGTTAGATGCAGCTAAAGCAGTGCTGACAGGGAAATTTGTAGCACTGCACATACATTAGAAAAGAAGAAATATTGCAAATCAATAATCTAAGTTGCTATCTCTAGAAAAAGAACAAAATAAACCAAAAGCAAGCAGAAGAAAGGAAATACAAATGATAAGAGCAGAAATCAATGAAATTGAAAACAGGAAAACTACAGAGAAAATTAATAAAGCAAAAAAAATGGATTCTTTAAAAAAATCCATAAAATCGATAAACCTATAGCAAGGCTGACAATGATAAAAATAAAGAAGGCAACAAAACACCAATATCAGGAATGAAACAGGAGATATAATAATAGATGCTGCAGCCATTAAAAGGAAAATGAGAAGACCCTATGAACACCTTTACACTCATAAATTCCACAACTTAGAAGAAGTAAAATAATTTATTGAAAATTACAAACTACCTAAACTCAGGCAAAATGAAACACATAACCTGAATAGTCCTATAACTATTGAATAAATCTATGTTATAATTTTAAAGTTCCTAAAAAAAAAAAACTCCCAGCCCAAGTGGGTTAAGAATTAACACCAATTTCACAGAATCTCTCCCATAAAATATGGGAGGAAGGAACAATTCCCAACTCCTTTCATCCTTTTATGAGGCCAGGATTACCCTAACATCAAATCAAAAAAAGAACACTACAGAAAAATATTTCATGAACCTTGACACAAAAATTCCCCAACAAAATATTAGCAAATCGAATACAATAATGTACAGACCAAGTATATATAAACATGCCAGTTAAACAAGGCTGATTTGATATTTGAACATAATTGACCCACCATATCAACAAGCTAAAGAAGAAAATCATATGATCATATAAATTGATGCTGGAAAAACACTTGACAAAATTCAATGCCCATTCACAATAAAAACTCTCAGCACAGTAGGAATAGAGATGAATTTCCTCAGCCCCATAAAGAGCATATACTAAAAACCTACAGCTAGTACCATACCTAACAGTGACATACTGGGTGCCTTCCTTCCAAGTTCTGGAACAAGTGAAGGAAATCTGCTCTCATCACTCTTTTTCAATATAGTATGGGAAGTTCTAGCCACTGCAACAAGGAAATAAAAGTATACAAAAGGCATCCAGATTGGAAAGGAAGAAACAAAACTGTCTCTGTTTGCAGGTGAAATAATTGACTACATAGAAAATAAAACCCCAAAATACCTACAAAAAAATTCCTAGAACTAATAAATTTAGTAAGGTCACAGGATACTAGATCAACACACAAAAGTCTATTTCACTTTTATATACTGGAAATGAACAAGAGAAAAACAAAATTAAAAGCAAAAACAAAGAACATGAAATACCTAGGTATAAATCTACCAAAACATGTACAGAATCTATGTGATGAAAATTACAAAATACTGATAAGTCAAAGAAGATCTAAAGGCTTGGAGAGACATACAATGTTCATGGATTGGAAGACTCAAGATAGTAAAGAAGTTAATTTTTCCTAAACTGATCTATAGGTTTAATGCAATTCATACCAAAATCTCAGCAAGGTTTTTTGTAGACATGGACAAGATTATTCTAAACTTTATGTGAAAATAGACCCTACAATAGCCAAAACAAGTATGAAAAATAATAAATTTCACTACATCTAGGATTATCATATAGCCACAGTAATCAAAACAGTGTGGCATTGGTGGAGAAACAGACACATAGATCAATGGATTAGAATAGAGATTCCAGAAATGGATCCACACAAATATGCCCAATTAATTTTTGATGAAGGAGCAAAAGCAATTCAGAGAAGGAAAGATAGACTTTTCAACAAATGGTGCTGGAGCAATGGGACATTCATAGGCAAAAAAAAAAAAAAGAAAAAGAAAAAGAACCTCACACCTTATACAAAACTTAACTCAAAATGGATCATGGATTATGGACTTAAATGTAAAACATAAACTATAAAATTTCTAGAAAAAACAACAGGAGAAAAACCTTTGAGATACAAGACTAGGCAAAGAATTTTTTTCAGACTTCACACCAAAAGCCTGACTGATAAAAGGAAAATTTTACATACTGGACCTCAACAATGTTAAAAACTTTTGCTCTGAAAAAGACTATGTTAAAAGGATGACAAGACTAATTATGGACTTGGAGAAAACATTCACAAGTCACATATCCAGTAAAGGATTTTTACCTAGAATATACAAAGAATGCTCAAAACTTGACATTAAAAAAAAATCGATCCAATTAGAAAATGTATAAAAGACTTGACAGACATTTCACCAAAGAAGATATACATATGTCAAAAAACACATGGAAAGAAGCTCAACCTCATTAGCCATTGGGGAAATGCAAATTCAATCCTGATAAGATACCACCATACACCTATTAGAATGGTCAAAATAAAAAATACTGACAATACCTATATTAGTTTCCTGTTGCTAACAAATTACCACAAATTTAGTGGCTTAAAACAGCACAAATTTATTATCTTACAGTCCTGGAGGTCAACAGTCCAAAACGAGTCTCGTGAGGCTCTTGGCCACTGTCCACCTTCGAAGCCAGCAATGGCTGCTCCAGCCTTTCCCCATCACACCACACTCTGCCTCCCTCTTCCACATCTAAAGGACCCTGGTGGTTCCATTGGGTCCAATCAGATAATCCAGAATAATCTTTTCTTAAGGTTAACTAATTAGCAACCTTAAGTCCATCTGTAACTTTAGTTTCCCCTTCCATAACATAGTTCACAGGTTCTGAGGACTAGGGAAGATGGGGCTTCTGTGGGGGCCCTTACTCTGACTACCATGGCACCAAACGTGGGAGAGGATGCAGAGAAACTGCAGCTCTCCTACTGCGGTGGGAGTATAAACTGACCCGGCCACATTGGAAAACCGTTTGACAGTCTCTTATAGTTAAACATACACTCAAACATACGAGGGTACTTCAAAAGTTTGTGGAAAAATACAATATAAGATACTACAAATCTTTCCATGAGCCTTTTGAAGATCCCTCATGTGACCCAGCAAATTGCACTCTTTGGTATTTATCTTAAAGAAACAAAAATTTGTGTTCATTCAAAAAACCTCTATATAAATGTTTCCAGATGTCCTCCAATGGGTGGATGGTTAAACAAACTGTGGTATATCCACATACCTTTTTATTCAGCAATAAAAAGGAATGAACTGTGATGCACACTATAACTTGAATGGACCTCAAAGAAATCATGGTGAGTGAAAAGGCCAGTCTCAAAGATACACACTGCAGAATTCCATTTATACAGCAGTCATGGAATAATGTAATCATAATGATGGAGAACAGATTAGTGGTTTCCAGGGGTTAGGGATTGGGGGGCACAGAGCCTGTACAGTATCTTGATTGTGGCAGCAGTTACACAAAGGACTTGTGATGAAATTGCACACAGCTACACACACATGTGCATGTAGACTTGGCAGAATCCGAATAAATTCTGTGGACTGTACCAGAGTCGGTTCCCTGGTTTTGATGTGCTGTGGCTTCTCAAGATGTTTCCACTGGGGGAAGCTGGATGCAGGTGTATGGGACATTTCTTCACAACTTCCTGTGACTCTGTAATTGTCTCAAAATAAGAAGTTAACAATTAATCCCAGAAACCCATCTGGGATTATTTTTGTCCACAAGTAGAAGATAACCTTGGTAGACTCTGAAGGCAGAGCTCAGACAGTTCCTTCACCCCCCGTTTCCCCTAGGCCTTTCTGGGTGAACAGGTTAGGAGCGCCCAGGCCCTCCTCCCTACCGTACCACCGTCTCTGCCACTGACCCAACCTCCCTCCGCCCAGCTCCTAAATCCCAGACCCCACCTCCCCTGCAAGGGCTCTCCACACCTTCCACTGACCACAGACCTGTCCACAACCCTGTGCCCACCATTTGAGGCCCCTCCCCACAGCTCTACCCATGCATACTTTGGCCCTGGGATCCCACCTGGGTTGTTCCCTCTGCCGGGGAGGCCTAAACCCCTGTCCCTCAGCACCCTGGTAGCATCTTGTGCTCAGTCTCCAGTTCCTCCCAGTCTAGTGCTGCAACCGGGCTGACCCGGGCTGATGGCCGGTCTGCCATGCTGATCCTCTTGTAATGGACCCCCCTCTTCACTGTGAGGGAGCCAGTTGTGGGTGGTGAGGAGTGGTGGGGACTGCAATGCTCAGCCCTGCCTACCTGCTACAGCCCGGGATCCTAACTTTTCAAAAGTGCCCAGAAACCAGAACTTTATGTAAAATCTCATTTTTTTCAATGCCAGCAACAAATTAAAATTTTTAATGGATATGGAGTTTGGAGAGATTAAAAAGTTCTGGAGGTGGATGGTGGTGATGGTTGCACAACACTGTGAATGTGCTGAAGGTAACTGCACTTAAAAATGGTTAAGATGGTAAATTTTGCTATGTCTGTTTTATCACAGTAGGAAAAAAAACTTAGGCTTGTGAGGGACTCTCAAAGCCTCTCCCTATAGAAAGCGTGCAGCCAAAGGTGAGGAGGGGAGGGGAGGGGAAGGAAGGGGGACAGAAGGGAGGAGGGGAGAGGGAAAGAGAGGGGAGCGGGTAGAGGACTAGCCATGGACCAGACCGGGTTTTGCTGCCCCGGGTGGCTGGGGTCCTGCAGGAGGGGTGGCAATGCATGTCTAGGCCTGTGTGCTGTGTTGTGTGGTCCTGTGGGCCAAGCCAGGGGGAATTTGGGGGTCTGGCAGAGGTGGGCATGGACCAGACCGGGTTTTGCTGCCCCGGGTGGCTGGGGTCCTGCAGGAGGGGTGGCAATGCGTGTCTAGGCCTGTGTGCTGTGTTGTGCGGTCCTGTGGGCCAAGCCAGGGGGAATTTGGGGGTCTGGCAGAGGTGGGTGGTAAATGCAGGGGTGGCAGGCGTGAGGGTGCTGCTCCCACAGGTGCTGACTCCCCACCTTCAGAGATATACCAGGGCCATTCCCATCGAACACTGGTCATTTTGCAGCTGAGGAGACTGAGGCATGGGACTGTCCAGCCCTCTCTCAGTGGTGGCCTCCAGCTCTGGGTGAGCAGTCAGAGAGACCCCCAGGTGCATTCCACCTTGCCCCATGTGGAGGTAACAGTAGGGGGCAGGTGAGGCGGGGGAATGTGGGGGTCACAAATGCCCCTCTGAGGACAAGCCTGGAGGAGAGGCTCAGCTCCTGAGGTCACAGCCCATTCATCCAGAAGCCAACAGGTGCCTTTGTGGGGCCTGTACCCTGTGTATGCCAGGCCTCCACCTTCCTGCTGGCACCTGTCTTCCCAAATCCTGGTGGAGTAGCTCTTGGGGCCCGGGGTCCTGGGGGACCATAAGCCTAAGAGGAGGAGAGGAAGAAGTGGGAGGGGACAGGAAGGCGAGGAGGGGAGGAAAAAATGGAGGGGAGAAGGAAGGGAAGGAAGACGGGGAGGGGAGAGGAAGGAGAAGAGGGAGTGGGGAGCAGAGCCGGCCTGGGCCTGCACAGGGGCTGCGGTGGGGGGACTGAGGGCAGCTCTGGCTCTCAGGGGCCTGGCAGAGTTAGTGTCCCTGTCTCCCAGTTACCCGCCTCGGGGTCTGGCTCCTGCGCTGCTCAGACTCTTCCAGGATTCGGGATAAACTCCAGACATAAGACCCACAGCCTCTAAGATCTGTCCTGACAGGGTCCCTGCCCTCCTTTCTCATCCCTGTCTCCAGTGCTCTCCCCGCTCCAAGGGACCTGCACCTGAGCCCAGCCTGCTCCCCGGCCCTGCAGAGTCCATCTGTGCCCATCCCTCCTAGTCATGACAGCAGTTCTTGGCTTCATCTTCAGTCACTACCTGGGCAATTTGGGATTTCCGTGGCTCCTGTTGCTCACATGGATCCTGAGCACACAGAATGGCTGTCTGTGGCGTGTGACCCATGCTAAGGCAGTCACGGCCGTCCATTTTCTGCCCAGGATGACATGTGTGTGTATCTGTGGCTGTGGCCAGCACACACACTGCCTGCCTCTGCTCAGTAAAGGGATGAAGTGGCAGAGGCAGGGTGCTGACAGGCCTGCGGGCTGGCCACGGGTGGCTATGCCCACAACTGGGTGGTGGCCTCTGGGCAGGCATCCTTCCCAGGAAGCCAGAGCCCTGGCTATCAGGTGGTACCAGCTCTGAGCCCTGAGGGAGGCTGGGGGCCTGGAGGGGATTCACAACAGGTGTAGTGAAGTGGCATAGGGTCAGGGGTGCCATTGAAAGGTGCTCCTCACAGGGCACGGGGTCCCTGACTACATCCCCAAGGAACCCGCACCCCACCTCTTGGCAGGAGGGTGGAAAGTCAGCTCCCCAAACCAAAATCCCCAAATGCTGGGGACTTTCTCTCTTCCTTCCTTACCCTCAGACTTGGCCGCTGCCGATCTCCAATGATTAAATTTGGGCTCCCAACAGCTCCTGGGTCAGAGGAAGCTCCCCATGGCCTCCCTTTTCTGAGCAAGCAAGGACTCCTTCCCACACTCAGTGCCCTGGCACAGAAGGGTCAGCCCCACATGGTGCTGCCACCTGGGTGAGCCCACGGCCCCTTCCCGCAGGGTGTGCAACCCCCCAGCCCACATGTCTGCAGACACGGGGCACTATAGAGATGCCCACCTTGGGGTTCTGGCACCTTCCATGGGCCTCAGTTTCCTCAGCTGTCACATGGAGGGGATGTAGACTGTGGTCAGGAGTCCTCTGAGAAGCCCAGTGAGGATGAAAACTGCTTTGTACCTGCTTCATACTCTGGGGTTACCCACTGGTGACAGTCCCTGGAATCAGCACAAGCCCCACACAGAGGAGACTAGGATAGCCCCTTTTTGCCCAAAGACACAGGAAAGGCACAGCTTACCTTAAGCAAAACAGGGTCAGTCCTGTGCCCATATCTGAGTGTCCATCTTGAGAACACAGGGAGTATTAAGGGAGTCTGCAGGACTTGGGAAGAACCACAGGTGTCCTCCCCCATCCCGCCTGGCCCATCAGTGTGTTCCCCTCTTGTCCCTCCTGTGCCCATCTCTGAGTGTGTCCCTCTTCCATCCCTATGTCCATCTCTGAGTGTCCCTCCCCCGTCCTTCCTGTACCCATCTGAATGTGTCGCTCCCCCATCCTTCCTGTGTATGAGTGTCTGTCCCTTGTCCCTCCTGTGCCCATCTGAGTGTCCCTCTCCCATCCCTACGTCCATCCTGAATATCCCTCTCTTGTCCTTCCTGTGTCCAAGTGTGTCCCTCCCCCATCTCTCCTGTGCCCATCTGAGTGTGTCCCTCTTCTGTCCCTCCTGTGTCCATCTTTGAGTGTCCCTCCCCCATCCCTCCTGTTCCATCTCTTGAGTGTATCCCTCTCCCTCCCTGTCCCTCCTCTGTCTCTGCTTCCCTTTGCATCTCTGCTGGCCTCTCACCCTCTGGCCAAGGTCTTGTCTCTCATCTCTGGTTCCCACCCTGCTCTCCAGGTGTCCGCTCAGGCCTGCCTGGCAGGTTTGGATACCAGTCCTACATGCCAAGACCTTGGCTGTGTCGAGGAGGATCTTCCTGTTGCCCTGAGGCCAAGAGCAAGGACAACCCTGTGAGGAGTCCGTTCTGACAGATGAGACAGGCCTGGCTGACCCCTGACAGGTATCTCCCAGGATGTCAGTGCAGATTCTGCGGAGCTGCGTGAACATGTCAGTTTCCGTTTCCAGCCGCGTCCCCTGCACGCCTCTTCCAGCGTGGCTCCTACCCCCGGTGAGCTATGCTCCTCAGAGTCTGCCTGTCCATCCAGCTTTCAACAGCAGTTTGCCATGATGCATCTAGGAAGGGTTGTGAATTCTGTTTGTTCAACTTCTTCCTCATTGTGTGGAGTCCCTCTAGGACTTTCACACTGTCGGGTGCTGCTCCTTGGACTACAGGGGCATTGGAGGTGCCAGACAGATACTGGCTGGGAAGTGGCAAGGGACTCCCAAGCTCTGGGCTGGGGTGACCCTTCCCTGAAGGCTCCTGGGCTGGGCAGGAGGCAGGTGGGATGTTGGGGGCTGGGCCAGGTGGCTGGCCGCAAGCTCCACCAGTGTCTTCTCTCAGAGCCAGCAGCAGAGCACTGCCCCCCAAGCTGAGAGCCAGGAGAGGACAGAGCTGCTTCTCCTAGGATCAGTCCTTCCTGCTGAGCCCATGCTGCTGGGGCTCTCCCCTTCGGGGCAGGCCACATGCTCTCTGCTCTGCCCATAAGTGGATGTGAGCTGAGAAGCTTGGACCATCTCCACAGCTTTGTGCTTTCTTTCCCTGAAGTCCTGCGATGAGGAGGTGGGCAATGGGCTAGAACTTGCTCATTTCACTCAGCCTTCCATAGGAGGTGAGTGGGCACCTGTCTGCAAACCAGATGGTGTGGGTGCCGCCACCAGCCACAGCCCGGAGAGCAGGTCCCTGAACCTGAGGGAAAGGGCCTCAGGCAGAGGCAGCCTTGAGCGGGGTCTGGTCTCCATCCCAGAGTAGAGGCAGCTCCTGTCCCAAGTGCCTGCCCTACAACCTGTCATGCTTGTCCTGAGGACAGAGTGAGGGGTGATCCCCAAGAAAGCCCCTGCCTGGGAAGAGTGGGACCCTGAGAGTGGAGGAGGAGCTTAAAGAGAAAAGACAGGCTACAGGCTGGAAAATTCTGGAATATATACACTGACAGAGGTTTGTATTCAAAATACTCCTACAAGTCTGTAATAAAAGAACGAACAGCTCAGTAGGAAAAATGGACAAAAATACAAACAGAAAGTTCACAGAAGAAACCTGAATGCCTGGGCCGGCCCGGTGGCGCACTGCTACACTGTGCCGCTTGGGAGTGCGGCGGCGCTCCCGCCGAGGGTTCGGATCCCACGTACAGACCGGCCGCTCACTGGCTGAGCGAGGTGCGGGCGCAACACCGAGGGTTGCGATCCCGTTGCCGGTCCCGGTCCGGTACGGGCACGACACTGAGGGTTGCGATCCGTTGCTGGTCACGGAAAAAAAAAAAAAAGCCAAAAAAAAAAAGAAACCTGAATGCCTAATAAAAACAAAAGGATGCTCCACCTCACCATGACAAGGGAGATGCACGGGCAATCCGACTTTACACCCAGCGTGACTGCAAACATGGACATGCTGAGGGGCTGAGCAACAAGACACCACCCACCGGAGGGGCATGATGGGTGCCCTTTGACCATGCAACTCCACCTACAGGACATGCCCTGGAGAATCTCGCATGCCCAAGAAGGATTGCTGTGTTGTCCTAACAGTGAAAAATTGGGACCAACCTAAGTACTTAGCAGCAGGAAGTGCTTAAACTGATAGTCACTCAATGGGACACACCACCGGGGGGAGTGACAAGCATCATGTACAGACACAGCAACAGCTCACAACGGTAAGGGCAGAAGGAAGGGAAAGCAAGCCACAGAGATGTTTATCTGTGCAGATTAGAAATGTGTGCGCAACAGAAAATGATGACATCGTGGAAAATTCTGGACAGTTGTCTTGGGGCAGAGAAAAGGCAGCAGGGGGGCAAGAGATGGTGCTCACAGGAGCCCAGCTGCCCTGAAGCCATGTAGTGGGGCCAGCAGGGCTCGCTGAGGGCTGCTGTCTGTCCAAGGGCCTGGCTCAGCCATGGAGGGCTGTTACCAGCAGGAGAGGTGGGTGTCAAGGAGGCCCAGTGAGGCAGTCACCAGGGCCATGCTCAGTAACGCTCTGTTGTGGCCAACTTGAGATTCTTGATTTTTGAACAAGGGACCCCATGGATTCTGTAGCTGGTGTATGAGGCATTAATGTTTAGAATGAGGGGCCCAGCCTCCTCAGAGTTTTGAAGGTTAACACGTGCTCCCCTGGGTTCTGCTACACATGCTCAGGATGGACTGAGCTGGATGTGTAACCCATCCTGGGCTCCAAAGTCCTGGACCCAGAGTGTGACTGCAGGAGATTGGGGGGGGGGGGCCCCTGGGGATTGGGGGGGGTCCCGGGGGGGGGGGTGGGGGGGCTTAGGGGGGGCCTTTCTGGGGCAAGAGGGGGTAAAAAAC
>NW_007727358.1:357161-367996 GCF_000696425.1 Galeopterus variegatus
GGGGGGGGGGGGGGGGACTCTGGAGATTGGGGAGGGATCCTGGAAGGGGAGTTGGAGAGCCTTAAGAGGGTCCTACTTAGGGAAATGAGTGTCTAAAAACCAAAGGGTGTGACTGGGGCAGGAGCTCTTTAAATAAAGTTTGTCAAAAAAAATTCGGAAAATATTTTTAAACTGGATCGTGAGTCCTCTCTCTAGGAAAATCAATACTGCCACTGTTGTCTTTATATGCTGCTACCCAAACACTACATCTCCCCAAATGGTCTCTAAACTCTGAGCCACTGGGGCTGTGCGTGGAAGATCACCTCTAAACCTGACCTGCTTTTATGAGATGTAGCTCCCCAAATGGTCCAGATAAAAAATCCTTTTAAAGCTTCAAAGTGTATTTTCCAAACAGCATCCTGATAGTCCCCTCAGGTCTCACAGGAACCCCACTCAGCCTGTCACACCCCTCCCCCCTGCTGCTGCTGCCCGTGGAGCATTTCCTGAGGCTGCTGAGCCCACGTCCCTGGGCACTTGGAGCAGATGGCCCAAAACACCAGCTTGTGGCCACCTCTGCTCTCTGGGTGACTATGCAGGGCAGGACAGTGCAGGCAGGCTCAGCACAGTCAGTGTGAGGTGCCTGCAGGAGTCCAAGTCCAAGTGGTCTGGACACAGAGCTTGGACAAGAGGGCCCAAGGAGAGGCAGGAAGTGGAGCTTGGAGGACACAGCCATGGGGTGAGAAGGCCGAGCTCACAGGAGGGAGCATATGCAGCGGGACAAGCTCACGCAGAGAGGCAGCGGGGAAGATGTGTGCTGAGGGACCGATGGTGACAAAGCTGTCCCTACTAAGTGTAGATGGTTCTAAGAGGGGCAGGAGAGGACAAAATTGTTGCTCTTTCTCAGTGTCACTTGATTTCTGGGTGTGGTTGGCACTGCCTTAAGTTTCCAGTGATCCCAAAAGCTCAAAATATGGTTCTTGCCTCTACCATCTCTGGAGAGAACATTGGAGAACGGTTTAGGGGTGCTGAGAGAGCCTCGTGCTGGGGAACATGGGCAAGGCTGGATGCAGCATCCCCCCAGAGGATGGCAGGGAGACCAAAGCCCACCGCAGGGCCAGCTGGTGTCAGTCTGTACCCGGCTGGGGCCCTGAGGGGTGGCTCGCAGAAGTGAGGAGTACTGGGTGCAGAGCTGAGCTAATTTCCTCTCTGAGCTGGACGTGGAAGCAAATAAAGTCCCTTACGGAGGACAGATCGACCCCAGGGGGGCAGACGCAGAGCCCACCACTGCCAACCAGGCACCTCTACTCTGGGCACGCAACAGCCTGCAGTGGCTGCAGTCTCGTCACCAGGCACCCTGGACGTTTTCAGGTGGGTGGTTTAGATCCCTCCTTACCTGGCTGGGTCAGGCCGTGTGAAGACAAGCCATAGATTCCAGACAAGGCTTGTCCCACCCCCTTGCCTAGCTCTCCCCACTCAGGGCTGTTGTCCCTTCCTCTCCAGACCCTCTGCAGACCCACAAGGTGCTTGAGTGGGCCCTTCTGCCTGGACAGCCTCACTGAGATGGCCCCAGACCGATGACTCACCCACATGGAGCCTGAGTCCACCCCCATGACACCAGGCTTAGAGATATTACCCTAGGGCAACAAAGTCCCTTTTCCACACTGTCAACTGGGAAACAGGTGGTCACCAAGAGTTGCTAGTCTTCCCCACCTGAAGGCAGAGCTCCAGTCTGTAGCCTCTTCCCTGATGGGGACCTGGGTCTCCCAGCCTCTAACAGCTCCAAACCCCATCTCTTCCCTAAGGGCCACTATCTACAGGGTGCATCCCACAGGACAGGCACCCCTGGTAAGTGAGCTCTCCACACAATTGGTCACCACTCGCCACAAGAAATTGTGGGATCTTGAACTTCCATGCTGATGCTCAGTGGTCCCACCAGGGGCCACCACTGGGGTCACAGTGGCCCTCACCCTGGTTACGTGGAAGACAAGCTCACACCTCAGATCCATGACAAGAGCAGCTTCCCAACCTCCCTGGCCTACCACTTCCTGGGGTGAGGGCTCCCCTTTCCCTGTGGGAGTGGATTCTCCCAATCTCCCAGCCCACCATGTGTATGCCCCATCCTCTGGCAGTCCCCTCCTCAGCAGTGAGGTGCTGGGGAGCAGTGCTCGGCAGGCAGGAAGACCTGGGCCCTGCACCTGAGTAAGGAGGCTCCTAGGCCTCAGCACCCCCCTTTTGTCTTGGAACACCCTGGCACCATCTGGGTTGTTGAAAGTTTCAGTGAGCAAATGATGTTGGGGTCCTTCTTCACCCAACATGACATGTGCCAGGCCTGTGTTGGGGGGACAGGGGTGACCCAGGGGGCCTGAGGCAGAGTCCCATGATCAGCTGCCTGCTGGGATTGGGGCCCGTTGCAGCCCCCGGACAATCTTAGCCCTTGGCCTTCACCTTGGTCACGGTGCCAGAGCATGTGGCATGGCCCGGACCATACTTGGGGACAGCTGATCTTGCTCTTTAATTCTAGAAAGGAGGGCAAGGTGACTGAGATCAGCCAGGAGGGTCTGGTGGCCTCAGAGGCGGCTGCTCCAAGAAGCAAGCAAATGAGGAGTCACCAGGTGCACGGAGGGGACTGGCAGGTCTGGGCCCCCGGGCCACCAACCACGTGGCCTTGGCAAGGTCACTTGCTTCTGTGGCCACAGTACAATGAGAGGTTAGATCACAAAGTCCCTGAGGCCCTGTTCAGCCCTGTGCAAAAAAACCTAGGACCAAGAGAGGCAGAGAGGCTGGCCAAGGTCACCTCCCAGGCCCAGGTATCCTTCCTGCAAGTGCACCTACCTCACACCCTTCTCCAGGGAGCCGCACAGCCCTGAGTGTCTGCGAGTGTCCCCTCTGCCCCCATGTGCAACTGCATCTCCATCAGCACAACTGGGAAGATGGCAAACACAGCATGCCAGGGGTTTACCCAGCAACCCCAGTGGATGCCCCCACAGTGGCCTCAGCGGGCCTGGGCCAGCTGGGTTCACTGTGACTCAGTGTTCCTGCTCCAATGATCACCCCCTCAGCCACCCCAGACAAACCAAGTCATGGGGAGCACAGGGTTCTCCAACAGTGAGGCAGCCCAATGGAGCCCAGCCACAGCCAGCCCTGCAATGGGCTCTGGTGTCCCCATCACCCTCCGAGGGGGCAGTTGGCCCAGCCTGTCTCCCCTGGCATAAGGCTCTATCATGTGCAGCAGGGAGATCTGATACACAAGGGAACTCAGTAACGTTGGCTCCTTTTCTCTCTCTGAAGGCAGGGCTGGTCAGTTCAACTTTCAGTCTTAATATTAGTTTTTCTTCTCACCCCTGGTAGTGCCCGCACCATCCTGACCAGGACTGGCAGCAGAGGCCCCACGCTCTCTGACCACAACCATGTGGGGCGTCCTGGTGTCCAGTAAACACTCCCCAGGGCAGCAGCCTGGTCAGGCACCTGGTCCCCAGATGCTTTGGTCAGACAGTGGACATGAGCCTCACTGGCCATGGAGAAGCCCACGCTGAGGGACACACCCCAGCTTTTTGTCAAGACCTTCGCCATGTGGGGCTGCTCAGCCTCTGGCCAAGGGGGTGGGGGCTGTGGGCTGTGCTCTGACAATACCCCGCTTCTTCTCAGTGCGAGCCGCCCCGCCCCTGCTGGGCTGGCAGCCAGCTGGCCCACCAGGGGAGATTTGAGGTGGGGGTGAGAGTCTGTTCCCCAAGCGCTGTGTTCTGGGCAGCGAGTTCTGTGCAGCAGCTGACGCCTCCTGGACACCTCCACACAACACTTCCTGACTTTCTCCCTCCTGTGCACTTCAGGAGCAAATCATGGAAGGAGCCTCCCCTTTCCAGCAGCAGGTTATTTCTGGCCCAGGCATCTGCTCAGCAATGCCACTGTGTAGCCTTTAAAGCACTGTCCATTTTATTCAAGACATACTTCTTGCACCCCCAGGTCCTGCCCCTAGGATCCCGAGGTATAGGGTGGGGCACAGATGGGGAGAGGCCACAATCTGACCTAGGAAGGAAGGGGCAGGTGGCTGCCTGGGTAGGTTCTGTGTCAGACATGAGGTTATGTCCTGGCCAATGCCCGTGTTCTGAGGGCTCAGTGCAGGTAACAGCAGATGTGCACCTGGGGCACTGAGGACCCTGAGCCACACAGGGGCACCTGGAGACCAAGGACCCAGAAGCCTGGTGAGTGAAGGCAGCCCTCCAGTGCGATTTTTCAGAATTCTGCACTCACCCTGACTTTCAGGTAAGAGTATTCTAGAACTTGTTTGAAAAGATGTAAGATCTATAGCTATCTCCCCCCGCCCCCCCCCCGCCCCCCAATGACCAAAAGGATTTCTGAAAGCTGTGTAAAGTCTTGCCCAGGGCATTCAGGTTGGATGGGAAACAATCCATAAGAATTCCCCATTTTGGTTTTCAATGTACATGGGCTCAGAACCTCATGGCTAGATTCACTGGTAGTGACCACACACATACAGGACTATCTCAGCAGCAAATGTCACACACAGACCCAGAACTGCTTAAATACAGATTTATTGCAAACCAACACCAAGGAGCTGGAGCAGCTTTGCAGGCTGGACACTCCACTCTCCTGGCCCTGGAAAAGTGGATCGAGTCACCCTGCTTTTCTCAGACCTCAGCTGGTAGGACTTAGTGGCCAAACTGCGGCTGTCGTGTCTAAAAAGAGAAAACAGGCATGGTGCACCAGCTCCAGAGGCTAGACCAGTCCAGGGCGGCACCTCGGGGCACAGAATTATCCACTAGATGGCGATCATGCAGGGAGAGCCATGCAGGGCGAGCCACGTCAGGATGCGTTCCACACCACACCAAATACTGCCAGGGGCACAGGGACCAGATGCAGGGTGGCTGCTCCTGCCACACAGCCCACGCCGCCCCCAGCTACTCTTCCTAGACGCTGGTTTATCATTTGTTTACTAAAGCAGGGCAGGGACTGAGGAGAAATGCAACACAGAAAATAAAATTGGGTGAAAGGAAGACAAGTCACCATGGAAGTGAACAACTCTCAAAGTCTCCCAAATAAGGAGGTATAGGGCATCTTCTCTTCTTCATCACTCCTTCTGGAAGACTGCCCACGTGGTGGGGGGTAAAATGGAGCAACTGGGGGACTACAGAGAAGGCAGGGGACACACCACACACACACCATAAGACCTCGAATTAGGCGGGAAAGCTTACACGGGACAGCTGTGTGCAAATCCTAGGACCTTGATGGGAACTCCAGGAAAAAATGACAAAGGCTTCCTCAGGACCCCTCATAGGTGACAAACATCAGACAATAGGGCTGTCACATCCCAAAGAGAGTATTTGGGACCCTCTGTTCTCCCTTGATGATCAGACAGCATGTCCAGACACAGAGGACATGTCCCATGGATCCTTTCTTACAAGGGCTATCAGCCACCACTTTAACCAGAAATCTACACCCAAAATTGGCTGCAATAAACCAGCTCCCATCTATGCAGCTGAAGGTTGAAGCCTCTGGAAGGACCACCCACCAGCTTACTCTCCCACAGCTCCCTACCCCAGTGTTCACAGAGAGAGTTTATAGGGCAGGGTTCTCTCCTCCTGGGAGCAGGCTCTCTTAAAGTCTTACTGGCCACAAGTGGTGCCAGGGTGCTGAGACCTGCAATATGACGTCTCCACGCACTGAGGTTGATGGCCAGGCAAATGGACGGCGCCAGGCAGTGGCAGCACCACACTGCTGGCTACGGACACACAAAGAGCCACTGTGAATACTCGGGACACAGGGCCCTGAGGCCATGCCCCACAATCAGGTCTTTGCACCTTAGGTGGAGTCTGTCAGCAGCCATGGCTCATGGCACAGGCTTGGAGGTACTGAGGCGGTGGCTGGTCCCTGGAGAAGACATGAGACAAGGCAGCACAGTCCTGTGCCTGGCACAAGGGATGAGGACAGGACAGTCTTCACTCTCAGATTCAATCACGGCGGGACGCTGTGCCTTCATGTCCTGTGCAGAAACTCCTCCTGCCAGAGGCTCCTGGAGGTCAAGGCTGCTCAGGACCTGTGGCCAACATGCTCTGCTGATGGGTTGCTGGACACATGCTGTGGTCTCCTCCTGAGGCCGCCCAACTTTCTGCTCCTGCCCATGCTTTGACATGGTGCACCCAAAGAGGAGGTATCATGCGGAGCCAAGCAGAGTATACCACGCAGTGGTAGCCGGGCTCAGTTCACTTCAACAAGAACCGAGGCAAGGTAGAACAGTCACAGGACAGAATCCCCGTTGCACCTAGGCCAGATGCCAGAACCTAAGACCACCTCCCAGCATCTAGAACATGCACCTAGGACCCCAGCTTCCGCCGCTCTGCCTATGAGGCTGAGGCAGCCCAAGCACGTTTACAGAGGGATAAGCAAGACTGCATGTGGATGTGCCCAACAAGAGGTCTGAGGAGTAGGGGGTTCCCAAAGCAGCCCCACAACAGCCACACAGCCGTCCATACTTGCCCTCATGCAAGCACTGAGCTCCCCATACTTCAACGAAGAAGAGCCCAGCAGCAACTCCCCACCCCCAACCAGAAGAAAAGCCACAGGACAGCGTCAAAACAGCAGCAAACAGAGAGCAGGGGAGAAAAGAAATGCTGCCTGCAGTGGCTGGTTACTGTGGAGACAAAAGCATGTAATCCCCATTTGTTGGGATGTCTCCTTCCTGAATCTCAAACACCTCCACTCAGCGCTGGCCACAGCGGCTGCCACGCAGCAGCAGGCCCCACACCTTCTCTACAACAGTCTGGAGATGCAAGATCAGGATGGAAGGCCTGGTTCACCCTTGAAAGAAAGGATGGCTAGGGGTGAACAAGATGAGCGAGTCCCTGGTATGCAGGGCGCCGAGGGGGACTGTTGAGGACAAGGTCGCCGCCTCCCCGCTGGCGAGGGTTTCCCCTGGTTCACCCTTGAAAGAAAGGATGGCTAGGGGTGAACAAGATGAGCGAGTCCCTGGTATATGCAGGGCGCCGAGGGGGACTGTTGAGGACAAGGTCGCCGCCTCCCCGCTGGCGAGGGTTTCTTTCCCTTCCGGTCATTAAAACTGCACGGCCCCTGGGGAGATGCTGAACATGGCCGGGTCAAATCGCTGGCCTCGGAAGGGAGAGCCTTCAGCATCCCACCCCTTCTTCAGCATCTCATGGACTTTCTACAAACAGAAAATAGAGAGGTTAACAGGGATCAGTGGCACTGCACACTTGCTCCCAGAGCAGACTCCGGCTGCAGGCACAAAGCTGTCAGCCTTCTCAGGCCTCGAGGCTCACCCAGCAGGACCGACTGACTGCAGGACCGTACTGCCCTGGGGCAGCTGGCAACCAGGGAAGGTGCTGGGTGTCTGCCAATTTCTCTGCAAGATGGTGCTCCCCAAGGGCTGAATTTCTAACCCTCTGTCATCTGTCCCCAGCAAAGCACTGGCTGCTTTTTATGGTTCATGTTCTTTTCCACCAGGATCTCTGTCCAAATTCCAAATAGCCTACAGGGCCTACAACCTCACCAGGCACTTACTAAGATGTACAGAGGGGGGTCCCTCAGCTCCACCAGGGACATGACTAAGGTGTGCAGAAAAGGTACCCTAGCCCCTTCTTCCCCAGAGAGGAAGTTCTCAGCATGGAGAATTAAATCACCAGACAGTCCAGGGTTGACCCAGGATATGATACAGAGGAAGAAACCTCAGAATGTCCAGCAGTGGCCCCACCAGTCAGGAATTCCCCACTGCTTCCTTAGCAATGTGGTCAGAGCTAGAGGACTTCACTCTCCCAGCATGTGGCCATTCTGGAACTGTCCAGCATCCTAGGGTCAGGAGCAGGCCAGAGCTGCATGGCCATGGCCAGTGGACACCAGGAAGGCTGCACCCTTGAGGGAGGCACTTGCACCTGAGCTGGCGGGCCCTCCTTCCTGATAGCATCTGCCCCCTCACCCTGCCACCGCTAGTGCACTCAGGGTAGGGGATGATCTCTTCTTTCTTCAACCACATAAAGTGAAAGAGGCTATCTGGGTTCAGGGCCAGACAGCAACCTACCAACTTGGCCCACAGCCCCAGTTGCAGAAAGCCCTGCAGAACGCGCCTGGAAGACAGATACTTCTCTCATCACAAAGCTAACAGACTCGAGCAGTGTGGAAAATTCCTGGTGTCTGACGAGGCTGCTGGACTCTCAGGACCACAGCTTCTCCTCAAGTAAAATAAAACATCCTGACAAGAGTGCATTCTTTTTCCTGTTTTAAGCCAAAGTGATGCAGCAACAAGCATATCAAAGACACTTAACATGTACTGGGGATCAATCAATATTATTCTCAATTTCTTACAGGTAACTCACGTCAGAGACTCGAAAGACCATTTTGAGAACAAGGCATTACAGTGGGACCTCAGTGAGTGGCACACACTGAGTGACTGGGGGTGCAGGGGAGGCTGCAGGAAGTCCCCTCTGCATAGCCCTGAAGGCCCAGCCTACACTTCTACCCACTAGAGATGTGAGGCTGGACAGTTCCAACCAAACACAAGAATGGACCAACCGGACAACCTCAGAAGGAGGTCACACAAGACCTCTGAACCCCTTGATGAAGCCCGAACCACCTGGATGGCAAGTGATGGCTGCGGAGCCCTGCAGCCACCACATGCTTACCCCAGGAACCTCGTGGCTGCGTGGGGCCAGATGTAGAAAGGAGAGTGCAGAGGGCAGATTGTTAGACTTGATCTTACAACCGAGGGAGCTCAGGGTGCCGGTGTTGGCATTCATACTGTTCTTGGGGCAAAGGTGGAGAGCAGGCATTCCTGTATGTCACCAAATTCACTCTTATGACCAGAGACCGGTGGTATCTACCTGTGCAATGTCATAGTCACTGACTGTTACAGTTGAGTCCTACCAGACTGGAGAGATCCTATACACAGGCAGATCTGAGCACAGACTGAGCATCGGCATCTGTGCATTCCACATCCCCTTTCTAGATGTGGGAATCCTGCTCAAAAGAAATTAAATTAGGGAAAAGCCGGAGGGCAGGTTATTTCATAGTGACATCAAAGAATTTAAAACGATAGAAGTTTTGTCACAACAAAATAAAAACGCTTCAAAATACACAGCGTCTGTAGTATTAGAAGCACAATTTGAAACCTTGGCAAATTTAGAAAACTCCAAGTTCACACCATAAATGGGCATCAGTGCCAGAGCATGGTGGGAACGGTGACTATGCCAACATGCACAGCAGATGGAGCTGACGGTGGAAGCCAGCCCCACTTCCAGTCTCTCTCCAACAGTGAGGCCTGGTGACCCTAGCAAAGTGAATCCTTGTAACTCTTGAGAGGATCCCTCTGCCTGTGAGGGATCCCTGATGACAAGTGAGTAAAATGTAGCTAAACTGCTACATGAGGCCACACAAGGGCATCGACTTACCTTTCTAGGTAAATTTCTTCACTTGATAACAACAAAAAAAGGGAGTCTATGGTCACCTAGGGCATTTTACATGTACCCCTCGGTGCTCAGGGCCCCCGTGTGCTGAGGACCCTTTACCAAGCCCTGTCAAGCCCAGAAAGGAGTTGAGACTTTAGCATCGGTGCCAGGCAGGTGCTCGGACACACATTCACCCTGAGCCCTGAGAAGTCAGTTTGCCTATCTATCTAAGGCCACAGGCCTGAGAGCTGGAGCTCCTTTGCCATCCAGTAGCTCAGCCCTGGTGTGGGGGTCACCCTGGGTCTCGCCTATTCACCGCCAGTCCTGGGCTTTTGCATGTCACTGAAGTTATCCCCAGGGCTCCTTGTCCTGGGCAGGGACACATATCCCTTTGAGAGTAAGAATGCTGCCTGGCTCATGGCAAGTCCACAGCAGAGTTCCATGTCACTGAAGTTATCCCCAGGGCTCCTTGTCCTGGGCAGGGACACATATCCCTTTGAGAATAAGAATGCTGCCTGGCTCATGGCAAGTCCACAGCAGAGTTAATTTAGACTCAAAACACAGAGATCTTTCCATTAGACCACAGTGTCTTCAAGATTCTCGTATGCATCCTTCCTCACTGGGTTGTTGCCCAGTTCCTGGGCTCCACAGTGCTGGGTCATGAGCAGCTGTATGCCAGGCACATGCAAGCCCCCTGTGGCCACTGCAGGGAACTTCATCTCCACACCTGGGTCTCTGCAGTGCCCTGTGGGCCAGGAGGGCAGCTTTCCCAGAAGATGCCAACCAGACAGCCCCATCACACTGCCATGGAGCAAGTCAGCTCCAGGGCGGCAGGGCACCCTGGCAGCCGCACATGTGCCTGCATGTGTGTACACATGCACACAATATGTGGTGCTCCATCTCCCACCCCTTGAGGCCACCTGTCCCAGGCAAGCAGTGAAAATCTTGATAGGAGCTCAAGGCCCAGAATTTCCCTGGCAGCTGCCTCAGTACACCTGCAATGAACAGACCACCCTGTTCCTAGTCCTGGGCAGCAAGTTGGGTGGCCACCACCAGAACAAGGCATCCTCAGGACTCCAGGAATGCAGGGACAAGAGCAGCAGCCTCCTGGGGAGGGCAGTTGGTGAGACTACAAAGTAAGACTGAAACATTCTGTGGAGAAGATGGGATTAAAATGGCTGGAATGTTGGCACCATAAAGGGAGATCCGTCAGCCCTCCTCGCTGACGTGCTGAGGCCAGCATGGCACTCAGGTCCCAGCAGCAGACTCTGAAAGAGGGTGAGACAAGTCAACGCCATGGGGCATCAGCACAGAACACGAAGGGTGAGGATAGCGAGCCAGAGAAGGTCAGGATGGAGAAGGATACAAGGGAGGGAAAGTGGAAAGAGGGAAAAAGGGGAGGGTGGGCTTGCTGGAGCCCCCAATGTCCTGTGTGTGTCCTGGCACTAC
>NW_007727358.1:368532-383161 GCF_000696425.1 Galeopterus variegatus
AAGATGGGATTAAAATGGCTGGAATGTTGGCACCATAAAGGGAGATCCGTCAGCCCTCCTCTCTGACGTGCTGAGGCCAGCATGGCACTCAGGTCCCAGCAGCAGACTCTGAAAGAGGGTGAGACAAGTCAATGCCATGGGGCATCAGCACAGAACACGAAGGGTGAGGATAGCGAGCCAGAGAAGGTCAGGATGGAGAAGGATACAAGGGAGGGAAAGTGGAAAAAGGGGAGGGTGGGCTTGCTGGAGCCCCCAATGTCCTGTGTGTGTCCTGGCACTACTGGCAACTCCCACAACATGCAGATGTTAACTGCAGTTTTGTTTTGTTTTTGACTTGTCGTTCTGCAAGAGTCACAATCACAGGAAACTTGAGGACTTAGAGATGAAAATAGCCAGAGAACATTCTAGCTTCTCCCACATCTCACAGCTAAAGTCTACAGAAGACCTCACCATCGTGGCTTTGGTAAATGTAGGAATATAATGCAAAACACAATAGAGATTAATTTTTAGCATTTCTCTATAACACAGACCCAGTGTTTGTGTCTGGGAAGGATGCAAGGAGCCACCTGCTCTTCGTCCCTCCATCCTGTGGCCTGAGTGACAGTTGGTGAGACTTCCTTCTATCAGGAAGGAATGGCCCCAGTAACAGGACAATGAGCCCCTGAGTTCATGTTCTCCAGTCAAAACAGATCGCCCAGAGGCCAACTTGTGAATACATCTCAGCCCTTCTGTGGAGGGAGCTGAACCTGAACACAGCGGTAGGCAGGTCCCTCATGTCCTCGTCCCCAACAGCTACCATTAGAGGCCACATCTATAAGGTAAATGTTTAAAGATTGGCCTTTCACCTGATGGCCACAGGCAAATGCAGCATAACTGGAGTAAAGTGCAACCAAGCAGGACTGGCTATCTAAACGAATTGAAGTGAGCACTGCGAGCTTAGTCACCACCCAAGATGCCACTACAACCTTTGTACGGATGTGAACATCACTGTGCCCAGGGTGGAAAAGTGGCTGAACCAAGAGAAACATTCTAGACATGGGCTGGGAGGACAGAAAGGTCTGGAATCAGATCAGAGATCAAACCCACCTCTGCTGCTTGAGCTACTGTGGGATCCTGAACACATTCTGTGACCTCGAAAACTCAACCTCTCTACCATGAAAGAAAGACTCTTTTCAGGGGTGCCATGGCCCAGTCAACCCCACCCTACCTGTATGCAGTAAGTGCTCACTACGTGCCCCTAGTGCAGGGGGCCGGGTGAGGTGAGGATGCCAGCACTCCTGTCCACAGGCTCCTGGACCCTCACAGGAGCAGGATTGGCACGTGTGTGAAGATGGGCAGGAGTGGACAACATGCGGCGGCAGAGCTTCTGGAACCACCGATTGTGCATGTACCACACTGGAGGCAAGGACCAGGATAACTCCACTAAACCACAAAGTGAGGCTCCTCCAAGAGATAAATGGCAAAACGCGTAGCTCTAAAGAGCTTTCTCAGTGGGGGGCAGGGTGTGTTTCTGTGTCTATGGCAGTGCCCAGCACTGACCCTAGCCTACAGACTTGAGGCTGCACTTGGTCCACGTGCCACTGTCAGGCTGCAGTCCACACCCACAATGCTGTGTATATGGGACACTGGAAGTTAAAAATAATCTGAGGAAAGCAACCCTTTCTTCCCTGAATAGCTACTCTTGGGATTATTAAAATAGGAAGAAAGACGTACATATCTAATGAATCACTTTCCTTGCCAGGGGCAGCCGCACTAGGTGCTACGCTGGTCAGACATAAGCCTTCCTCCTCCTGCACCCTGGCCTGCCACTGACCTCACAAAGCCTCCCACACAGGCCTCTGACTTGCGGAAACACACTTGCAAAGCTCCCCGGGCAGAGCCTACATTGGCCCTCAGCCTGGCTCCCTCCTCTCATCTTTGAGGGTCCCGCAGGAGCTCCAAGGATGACTCATGTGGATGACCACAAACCTAAGAGCTGGCACATTTCGTGACACTCTTTGAGGCTCTGCTACCTGAGCCCTTGGCCTACGTGTGAGAACACGGTGAAAATGCCAATGTGCACCTGTCCTCAGGTGGTAATCAGTTGACATGAGCAGGTGAGATGGGCCCACGCTGGGCTCCCTGGGGCGGGACACAGCAGGGCAGCATGCCCACATCCTCTTCCTCCCCACCAGCATCACCAACCCCTCTGCCACTAGTCAACCTTTTCCCCCATACAAGGGCCCTAAGGGCTGGCCCCTGCAAGAGGACTGTTGTGTTCATACCAGCTCGTGGCTCTGTGGCTTGCCCTGCAGCTTCTGGTGGTAGTCAAAGGTGAGCCTGTCCAGGACCGCCTGCTCCTCTTCGTCCACAGTGGCCATGGAGCGCTCCTTGTTGATCTTGTCAATGTCGATGGGCTCCTCTCCCTCCAGAATGGCATTCCACCAATACTCACCCACCTTGCTCAGGTTCACCTGGGGACAAGCAGGGCAGAGACCTGCATCAGGGACTGGAGACACATGGCCATGGGCCTGCCAGCTTGAGCCTGAAGAGGGATGGGAGTCCTAGGCTGAGCCCAGGACCAACTGCTCAAAGAGAAGTGGCCATATGGGTCCTGGGACCCTGGCCAGGACCCTCTGAGCCTGAGAATGTGTTTGCTACCTCTGCAAACTCATTCAGGGACCCACATTTTGGTGGGCACCTTTGTACTTCTTCATCAGGTCCTGATCCTCAGACACAAACTGTGCCCACACCATCTGCTCACCCCACCCACTCTCACCAAGAGGAGGGTTTCTTTTTTTTTCTTTTTCTTTTTTTTTTTTTAAGAAGATGACTAGTAAGGGGATCTTAACCCTTGGCTTGGTGTTGTCAGCACCACGCTCAGCCAGTGAGCTAACCGGCCATCCCTATATGGGATCCGAACCCGGGGCCTTGGTGTTATGAGCATCACACTCTCCTGAGTGAGCCATGGGCCGGCCCCTAAGCGGAGATTTTCTAAGACCCCTGAGATGCCCTCTGCCTGCCAGGAACTGGCCCAATCCTGGCCATGGAAAGCCTTTCTGTAAGTGCTTCCTGCCTTGCTGGGCCCTGTCTGTGCTCAGCTCTTATCAACCCCTTCCTCTTCAATGATCTTTCTGGCTTCCATGAGCAACACTGAGTTTCCTGTCATCTCCGTGGAAGCTGGAACCTGCAAGAACAAAGGCTCAGCCTGATACATGACAGAATCTCCTGGGTACCCCTCAGCCCCCAACTGTGCACCCCAAGTGCCCTGTCACTACTCCTTGCCTGGGGCCAGGCTTGTTGCCTGAGGGGTCCTCCAGCCCCAGTCCTGGAACTTCCAATGGCTCAAGGAGGAGGAGGTTCCATCAGGAGCCAACCCCAAACCTGTTCCCAGCCTGCTCAGCTCCTCTAGGGGCATGGCAGACTCACCCCTGGTCAGGGAAGCAGCACCTACCCAGATGTCTGCGGAACTCATTTCATTACCTCAAAAACTGAAAGCCAAGTGGAACTGCAGTTTAAGAGCAAAGCGGAACCAGAGGGACACTGCATGAAGTTGGTGCCCAAGTATACATGGCTCCTCGGCCTGTCACAGGGAAGGCCCAGGCCACACCATCCCTGAGGTCAGTGGTCATGGGGATACACAGGGAGTGAGGACACTGGCTACACTCCCCATGGTCAATGGCTGAGCTCATTGGGAAATTCTCACCGGGTGGCCAAGAAGGAACAGAATGAGTCTGCCCACTTTGTCCTCGCGCTGTTCTCTCTCTGAGGGGATGAAAGCACTAAGTTACTCACAGAAGGGGAAGAGGCAGAAAAGAGACAGCAAGCAAGAGCCCCTGTCACCATAGAGGCACAGCCACCAGGAGCAGACTCCTAACCAGGTGGGTGAGACCTGCCAAGCCACACTCAGGGTAATGGAGACAAGTGAGAGACCACAGCGAGTCTGTGGATACCGGTCGCCCCCTGAGGGAGCCCTGGAGAATCACTAGCATTCTCAGGCTTGAAACAACAGTGCTCTAACGTGGCACCTCCCCCATCTACGGCCCTGCTGCCCAAACCCACCAACACCACAGAACACCTGCAGAGCCCTGGGGTCGGTCCTGAGAACTCTCTACTAAAAGGTGCAGGAGGGCACACAGTGGAGAAGATTCTTCAGAACTGGGAAAAGAAAGACAAACCCTGCAATCATAACGAGATGCTGGACTCTCCCAGGGCAGACTGGGGAGTGAAAAACAGAGGGTGAGAGTCTCGCCCCCATGGATGCCAGCTCTACCCAGTAAATGACTACTGCTGTGCCAGTGCCAATTTACACTTAGGATGAACTGTCCATTTCCAGATACTCTGCTCAGCTGGCCTGTGGCTGACTTCACAATTTGCACGCGGTTGGGAGGACCTGCCTCGGCCCTCAGGGACCCCAACTCTAAGAACTCCACCTGTCTTATCCAAGCTGATGTGATGAAAAAGCTTCCAAGTGGGAAACTGTTTTCCCTATTCTAGGACTTCTGAGAGACTTACATAACTGTAACTTTCTAACTAAATCAGGTAGGTCTTTACTCTTTTTTTTTTTTTTGGTGGCTGGCCAGTATAGGGATCTAAACCCTTAACCTTGGTGTTACCAGCACCACACTCTAACCAATTAGCTAACTGCCCAGCCCTGGTTTTCACATTTAAATTAATTAAAATAAAAACATCCCTTCCTCAGTCCCATGAGCCACATGCCGAGTGCTCCTGCAGCAACCACACCTGGGAAGTGGCTGCTGTACGGGACAGTGAAGTTCTAGAAGACGCATGCTCACCCACAGACATCACCCGTGTGCAGCACTGACGTCTCTTAGTAGAAGACAGGAGCCCATTTTGTTTTAAAAAATATTTTTCAATTGAGATGAAATTCACATAACATAACATTTACCATTCAAAAGTGAACAAATTCAATGGCATTTAGTACTATTCACAATGGCATGCAACCATCACCATCTAGTTCCAGAACATTTTCATCACCCCCAAAAGAAGCCCTATACTTATTAGCAGTCAATCCCCATTTCGCCCTACTCCATCCCCCAGGAGTGGAACTGTTGGGTCATACAGTAATTCTATGTTTAGCTTTCTGAGGAACCACCAGACTGTTTTCCACAGTGGCTGCACCACGTCACATTCCTGTCAGTAACACACAAAGGTTCTGATTTCTCCACATCCTCACAGACACCTGGCTTCTTGTTTTCTGGTTACAGCCATCCTCACATTGTGGCTGGCACCACTGGTCTTCCATCCTGCCAACTTGCACACACGCCTGCCCCTCTGCCTCCCTGACCTGCTCCAGTCAAGTTTTCACTGCTCTTTGCAGTAACCATGTGGCTGCCTTCAGTGCTGAGGCAAGACACAGGACCCGAAGTGTCATCTAGAAAGGTCTTTGTAAAGGTCCTGGAAGACCAATGTCTCATTTGCAAAATTTTAGTAAATATTTACTTAGTACCCTTCAAATATCTACTACTCTATTTTCTAAGGATGAGCATACTAGTAAAAAGAGTAAGAATAACAACTACACTAGACAAGGGCACTCTGACAAGTCCTTGACTGGGCCCGCATCCCTCCTCACATGCTCCATGGGAGAAATCCATCTCTCCACTCTGGGCCTATAACCCCACAAGCAGGTCCCTGCCCCTTTCTACTTACCAAACTCTAGATTTTTTTTAAAACACCATGCCTCATAAGCCTTCTGGCTGACAAGTTCTTTAATGCTTGGAATGTTCTCAACTTCTACAAACTGGTTTAATTTGTAACTGTTACTCTGTCATTCCCCATCATTCCCCACATGTAACTATGATCCTTGGACTCATACTTCTGGGAGGCCTCAGATATGCCTTCGGTCACATCACCTTCAAAACCACTGAATGGTACAGAGCACACATCTTTCAAGGCCATCTCCAGACACCCAGAGTGAAGTGCAGTGCCAAGAGGACACGGGTAAAATGTTCCTGGAATGGAGGTCAAGGGTCCCTACCTTTGATAAAATAGTCTGAAGGTTTAACATTTGGTTTTGATTTTGACTTTAACATGCTGCTACTTTTGATGAGCCAGGCCTGTGGAGATATAGTCTGCATATAGTACAACTTATCATTTTGAGGTTCTGCCTCCATGAGCCACCACTGCACTCAGCCCACACCCCAGAAACCCTTTCCCCCTCGAGGCAGTGCCCTCAGCCCGCAATGCTGTCCAGTTTGTGTCCAGAATATCCCACATACAGAACTGCACAATGAGCAGCATGGTGTGTCTGCTTCCTCTTCTGAGCAGGGGGCTCTCTCACACTTGGCCATGCTGTGCTCCAGATGTGGCTGGACCACCTGGACATGTGGGTGTTTCCAGGGCTTGACAATTAGATACAAAGCTGCATAAGATCTGTATGTGTTCATTTCTCCTTGGCAAATACCTACCAGTGTGAGTGCTGGGTCACATGAGGCCAGCTGCTGCCCAAACTGGCCACCCCCCCGTGTACTCCACCAGAGGCACAGGAGACTCCCATGCCACAATGTTGGGTACTGTCCGCCTTTCTAGCAGCCGCTCTAACAGGTGTGCAAGGGCATCTCATCGTGGTTTTCACTACATTTCCCAAATGACTATGACATTGAATGTCTTTTCAAGTGCTTACTGGCCATCGTATCTTAAAAAACATTTTATTTGGAAATAACTGCAAACTTACAAACTGCTAGAATAGGACAAGTACAAAGCCACCCAACACAGGCATTGAGTAGCAGCTGTGTGTCTATGTGAACTCTCTCTCTCTCTCTGTGTAATATGTTTGTAATATACAACATATTGTTTCTGAGCCATCTAAGAGTAAGCTGTATCCATCTTGGCCCTATACCCTGAGTTATTTCCTAAGTATGGGAAGTCCATCTATGTTTTATGGGACAGGATCCAGTCTAAGGTCCATCCCACAGAGTGGGAGTCCTGTCCCCTTTAATAAGGGACATCTCCACAGCCTTCTCTTTCAGTGTCTCCTCCTGATTAACTCAAGAGTGCATGCCTGTTGTACGTGCACCTGTCCCACCTGCAGGCACATGATGCTCACACCCCTCACTGGGATGGGCACTTGGTCACCTGACCAAGATGAGGGCTGACCTCTCCACTGTAGTCAGTGACTTGCAAACATGGTCCTCCTTAGAACCCCCATGCAGCGACCACTGAGGAGTCCCACCTGGTCCCATCTCTCTGAAGAAGGCTGGAAAATGCTGACTTTCCAGCTCCAGTGCCTCCACACTGACTGGAGAATTAGGCACTTTACTTAAGCAGGCACCTTTCCCTCTGTGATGAAGTTATTTATCTATTTGTCGTCAACGCTGACTCCTGGACTCCTAGTCTCTCAATGGCTCATAGCTCATTACCATCCTTAATTATGCTGGTGTCAGATGATCCCAGATGAGGCCAGTGGAGGTCACTGGGACCTTGTGCGCCCTGTCATTTCCTGGGCACAGCCTCACTTTCCAGCACAAGACGTTCCAGACTCTTCTTTTACCTGCCTGGTCCTAGACCAACAACCCATTTGTCTGACGGACCACAGAATTCAGGTTGATCCATGTTTCCAAAATGTCCTCATGGAAACTTTCAACCTCAGCATGAATAAACTGACCTCACAGCATCTCCCGATCTGTGCCGATGAGTCACCAGCATTTCTACCCCTTTCCTTCCTTAGTAACGGAACCTCATTTCTATTCAGGGAGGCAATGTGCCCAGCAAGGACGACTTTACTCCTTGCGGCTGCCTGTGTGATCAAGTTTGGGCCAATGAGACTTACAGGAACATTGTGGGACATTCCTTCCAGGCAGGCACCTTGGAACAAGGGCAGATAATGGAGTGAGATGGCAGAGTGTGGCGGGGGCTGCAGGGTACCTATCCACTGAGCATATGCTTTGGGAAGAACATGGGCCATATCAGTGCAGCCTCCAACTTCTCAGGACATGCTATAAGTCAGATTGTTACAGGAAATCTCCTTGTTTTTAAAGTTGTCACCTATTTTCTTGAGCTTAAAAAGTAAAACCAAAATGAAGACTCGGCCATGGTCTGGTGTGGCTGGAAGGCCCGAGTGGCTGCTGCTCAAGGCAGAGGCCCACAAGCTCTGAGCAGTGGAGACGCCACAGTGACGCCAAGCTCTGTTCCCACTCTCCTCTCCCACCTAGGGCAGGAGGGTTCCCATTCAGGACAGGCTGCCTCGCTACCACCTTCTGTTTAATTCACCAGCTTCAGCTCTGCCCGACTGGAATCTAGGGAGTGGGGACAACGTGGGCTCTGACTCCCACTAACACACTGAGGGCTCTCCCCAGAGACCTTGTTAGCACTGAAGGCTTAAGGGCTCACATCTCACATACTAATTTCCAGGCTTTGAGCTCTTGCCAAAATGCTAAAGTAACTTAATCTGTAGTCTCCACTCTGAATTTATGAGGAAGTATGTTAAGTAACTCACACGGACAGCCTCATAGGGCCAAGAAAGGTCGTCAGGATAGGGAAGGTGGCTCACCAACGAGGACGGGCAGACAATAAACCACTTTACCCTCACAAAAAAACCAGGAGGAACTGGAGGTATCCAGATAAACCAGTGAAAAAGCCCACTGCTGGTGGAGACAGGGGGATCAGATGCACACATCCCTGGTGACACCCTAGGAATGCATCCTCCAGGAGAACCATGGCAAATGGCTCAGGGACTGCAATAAGCCCAAATTCCACTTTAGAGAAATAATTTCAGGAAATAATCTAAATATAGGGGGAGGGGAGGATGTGTATCTTGTACAAAAACATTCACAAAGTTCAAAAATCATAAACCAATGCACTACTACAGTGAGCTTTACAGCCTAAGCTTCAAGGTCTCATTCCTCCAAGAATACTCCAGAGCTATTCCATGGACTTTACATGACTTGTGTGTGCACCATGGCAGTACATAAAGGCATGTGTGTGCAGCAGTATTCATCTCACATACAGCTGCGACAACCATCTCAAACACAGACATGCCCAAACCCCGCAGCAGAGCATGGCTGGCTGGCTGTAGCGCCCACGGCGACACAGTGAGTGGCCTGGCAGCTCCCTGACTGAAGGAAGAACGAGGACAACGTGCAAGCCAACTGCCTAGCTTCTGGGCCTGAACGAGGCATTGCAGAAAAGGAATGGGTGCCGTTGCCACGACTGATTTTACATCTCTGTAACCAAGAAAGGAGCTTGCCTGAGTCAAGAAGTCTCATTTAACATTCTGAAATGTGGGAGGAAGGGAGGGAGAGAAGGAGGCGAGAGCTGTCACACGGTTTTAGCTGCCGCCCCTGCCTGCCCTGGTTGTCTAATGCGGGATCTGCAGCACAGGGAAGGAGGAGCAGGCCCGGGGGAGCAGCTGGGAGCAGGTGGCACATCTGTACTCGCCTGTTGGGAGGTCAGAGGGTCAGAAGCTCTAACCAAGGAGGCTGGGGTGACGGAGACCACAACAGCACAGTTCTGGATGCCAACCTTCTTCACCTGTTTTGTCTCACGTGGCCTCACAGTGGCACTGCAATGGGAGCCCCTACACTAGCATCCCTGGGCCACTGTAACAGGGAACCACAGACCAGGGGGATTAAAATAACACAAGCTCATTCTCTCACGGTTCTGGAGGCCACAAGTCTGAAATCAAGATGTCACCAGGACCACGCTCCCTTGAAGGCTCTATGGGAGGATCCTTCCTTCCTCTTCCAGCTCTGGTGGCTGCGGGAGTTCCCTGGCTGGTGGCCACATCCCTCCGGTCTCTGCTTCCATCTTCACATGGCCCTCTCTCCTCTGTGTGTCTGTCTGTGTCTTCTAATGACACTTGTCACTGGATTTAGGGCCTACCTGGATAATCCAGGATGACCTCATCTTGAGATTCTTAACTTAATCATATCTGCAAAGACCCTTTTTCCAAATAAGGCCATGTTCACAGGACATCTTCTAGGACCCCTTAGAGCAGGGTCCTTGACTTAGTTTTCTTAACCATCCCCAGCACCTGCACAGAGTCAGGCACTTAATGATAAGCAACCAACAAACATCAGAAGATCAACCAGACTAGGGTGTTCAGCCTAGGCTGAAGGATGAGAAATGGAAGTCCAGTGAGACTCAAGTGATGACTCAAAGCCGGGCCCCGCAATGTGTGAGCAGCCCCCTATGCTCAAGGGAAGCAGCATGCCAGGTTCCACACGGAAGAGGCAGTGCAGCAAGTGGAAGGCAAACAGGACCTCCACCTGTTCACTGACTTAAGATATTATCTCAGATATGTGATCAGAAGAAGAAATTTGGCCCCCAAGTGTCACCAATAAATAATTAAATCAAGAACACAACAAACCCCTTGGCTCCCCTAAATAGCTCACCTGTTCACTGACTTAAGATATTATCTCAGATATGTGATCAGAAGAAGAAATTTGGCCCCAAAGTGTCACCAATAAATAATTAAATCAAGAACACAACAAACCCCTTGGCTCCCCTAAATAGCAATGTTTCTATAACACACCGCATTTATTGTACTAGAGGCTATGTTGTTGGGTGGGGTGTTTAGGCAGAGCCCCCACATCTTGTAATGAAGCGCACCACAGGTGTGAGGCTGGGGGGCCTGTGCTGACAAGAAAGATGTGGAAGAGGGTGATGAGAATCAACAGGCCTCCTCTGTATTCAGACACTATTTTCCACAAGTGAAGCTGTGTTAGAAATGTGATGCCATCTACTGCTAATAAAAGCAACTTTAAGGGAACACGGTAAAGAGCCCGTGCAGTTAAGTCAACCACAGAGGGATTTTCTACTCTGACTCTGCCAGAGTCAGCAGAGAGAGAACAATACAGAAGTTGTGATGACAAGCGCCCCTTGGTCTGCAGCTGGTTCTGCTTTTCCCTATAAACTCTTCGAGGAGCAGATGCTTGACAAAAGCAAAATAAAAAAACTAGAGGCAGCCAGCTCCCAAGTGAAGCCTGGACTAGAGCAGAACATACAAGGTGAAGACGAGCCCAGGAGGCTGCACTGAGGCCCAGAGGGTCCTGGGTGTGAGAACAGGGTGTCTGTGTCCTCACTGGGCACAGACCCGAGCCTGGCCATCTCCAGCAAGGTCAATGAGGAGGAAGAGTGCACACCCCCCACCTGCCTGGTGGCTGCATCTGACATGTCCACCTGACACAGAGAAGCCTCTGAAACCCTCACTGTGACCAGCTCTCCAGCTGGAAGGGACAACATTTCCCAGTCCCCACAGGGCACTGGAAAGACCAACTAGGACCAGGCAGGTGTGGGTTTGTGGTCCAGTTCCACCCTCTAGCAACGTGGTTACCCCACAGAGCCTCAATGTCCCTATTTATAAAATGAGTTTGCAGAGAATTAAACGGCATTGTAAAGTACCTCACAGAGCACCAGGCCCAAAGTATGTGTTCAACGGTGGCCACTAGCCACATACCAGTGTACAAAACACACACAAAAAGAAAAATGGCTTTGGAATGTCCATGAAAAAGTCAGTCATCTCTACCAACAAAAAGCCCTTAAGAGGTGAGCCATAATAATGATAATATTTTTATAGAAACAATGTAAAGTAAAAGGAATCATTGATTATAAAGATTATAATCCCAGTGGATTCCAAATACGATAGCTATGCGCTCAGAGACCAGTAACTAAGGCCGGCCATTTCCGTCTCAGGTGGGGACACTACTGCTCCTGGTTAAGCATCTATAACATATGACCAGACCATGTGGGGCAGGCTCGCCAAGAGGTGCCCACTCAGAGGGAACCTGCGAGAGCACCGCGACCTGTTCTACGCTCTGCACTCAGAGTTTAACCAAACAAAGAGAAGAGAGCAGAGGCCAGTGTTTTGCTGCAGGGTGTCACTTATCTCTCAGTCCAGGGAGACAGTGGCCACAGGATCACAGTTGTGCAACCCAGGCAGACACAACGGCCATGGGCTGCTCTGCAGAAAGCCAGCCTGTCAGCCCGGTGCTACCAGCGGCAGTCACTCTCTCTCACTCCTACCACGTGGGAAGCTCAAGCAAGGCAGCGGTGGTGAGGGCACCTGCGAAGGTCGAGTATGACACCAAGTAGAAACTGCTGGTGCTCACAGGAGGCTGGAATGCAGAGAAAGGCTTCGGGCTATGCCCTTAATGCACAAGTTTTACATGTCTGGGGTGAGGGGACGAGGGACAAGCACAACACCCATGGGCAGGAAAAGGGAACTTTTATTGTTTCTAGCTGCTGAATGCCACCCCAGCGGGGGAAATGCAACAGAGTGAACAATAACAGGACACACTGGGCCCACATGGGCTCTGAGCCAGTCCCCATGGGTGGCAGCTCTGCCACAGGTGTCCTTGTCACCACTGCTGGCCATCAGCAGAGGTGGGCCTTGGGTGGCCAGGCAAGTCAGATGTGGGGACAACCCAGCCCCAGCCCCATTGCTGGAAATGCCACACGCCACACGCAGGGCCTCAGGAGACCCTGTTTAGGATGAAATACTTACTAGGAGAGCCAGAGTATTGGGGCCATGGCAGCACTAAAGAGCATGCTGCCCATGCAGAGGTCCAGAGAGATGCCTCTGTGTGGCCCAGGGGAGCGCCACCCTCCAGGTTGATATCAAGATGGGGTCCAGGCTGGTCCAGAGTAAAACCCACCTCCACCATCATGTCTTGTAGGAACTGAAACCAATACTCATTTCTTTCTTTATTGCATACTCTGCACACATGAAGAATATGTCTATATAGAATTCTAAGAATTTTTTTGTCCAAAGACTTAATGTTTTTCTTTTCACCTTTATCCCTTTTACCATGCCCTGGTTAAACATCCCAGTAAGAGGAAAGAGGAAACAAGTTAGTCCAAAATATGCCACACCTCAGCCTTTCTGTGCGAAGCCTCCACTCAGGCACCAGCACAGTCACCACTAACAGGATTCAAGCTCTCACGGGCAAGAGGGGACTGAGCCGCTGACAGATCTGGCCCACGTGCACAGCCCAATTTGTGAGGGAGTCTGTGAACTGGAAACATGTGAGCTACTCATCTGGACCCACACTGTGACTTCACATCACAAGCTCTCAGCTATGTCTGGCCAGCTGCTGGCTGAGAAGAGCCTCTTGGTCAAAGGAGCCTGTTGATCTGAATTTATTAGCTCTACACTCTCCAGACAGGCATCTGTGAAAACTCAACCTGCCTTTTCATTTTCAATTTTCTTGTTCTTGCCTTAGAGGTACAGAGTAGAGCTCTTGGAAATGACCAGGACCCGAGGAGCCAAGGCTGCAGATGGGAAGGCCTATACAGGCACACTCATAGCAGTGTGCAAAATGCTCAGGAAAAACCTGTCTGCTCCACCTGCCAGAAAGAACGGCCTCACTGCTTGAGTGTAAAGAGACCCGTGTCAACAGGGGCATCACAGCAGGTTCAAAATCTACCTAGGAGTTCTGCACACAGGCACTCACACTTACCAAAACGCACTTCCCTGGCTCAAGGCTCCAGAGAGAACTCTCGGTGTTGATTTTGTGGGTGAGCTTCCCTTCCATGAGGACACACTCCCTGTTTTCTTCCAACATAGCCACGCGGATGGAGCTGCTGCTCAGGGATACCGAGACCTGGAACATAGCAGAAGAAAATCATCTCATCTGTGAGGGTGACTACCACACACTGCACATTGGGAGGGACAGTGGTATCTGAGGTGCGTGACCACACACTACAACACTGCCATCAGATCTGGCTCACCAGGCGCCTCAGCAAAGAAAGCCACACCAGACCAATTTATACTCATAGCAACCTGCAAACTATCAGCTAGCCCAGGTAAATGTGTCAGAAAATCTCTCTGATGAGAGACTGAAAATCAACAAAACTGGTAACGTAAGGTGCTGTGGTGGAAGCTGCTGGCTTTCTACCCAAATCCTTTTCCCTTCTCCAATTAAGGGAGACCAATTCTCACAACAGAAGGGGAGCAGAGGAGACAGGTGGTAGCCCCCTCCCCTACTCTCGTGGCTACCTGGAAGCTGCAGGAGCCCAGCACTGGACCACAGCACCCAAGAGAGTTGAGCGGCTGCACACCCTGGACTGCTTGCCCCAGGACTATCCTACAAGAGACAATCACAACCTCTTCCTTCCGTGAGCCACTGCTCGGCCTTCACCCAGAAGAATGAGACCAGTTTCTTTGCTTTTGTGTTCTGTTTTGGTTCTTTATGAAACCAAGAACACATAAGCCTCAGCTCGCCCTGCTCACCCGCCTGGGAATACCACCCTGCCTTCCACTTGTCTGTCGGCACAAATGAAGTGGGAGCTGCTGGGAGCAGGGCTCCGTTTACTTCATACCACATGCCCCAGCCAGCAGCCTCCAAAGCAGGGTACGTGTGTAAACTCCAGGAGGTTCATAAAGTCAGTAATTGGAAGAGGAAAGAAAGAATTCCTGTTTACATTTTGTTTCACTTACTCTTTTTAAATCCTAAAATCTATGTGTTTTATAATGTCAAAATCTTTTAGAATAGTATTTGCATAACGTATACATTAAATAGACATTAGGGGCTAGTACCTTAGCAGTTTTTTCTTTTTTTTTTTTTTCCTTTTTGTCTCTTTTTTCGTGACCGGCAACGAATCGCAACCCTCAGTGTTGCGCCCGTACCGGACCGGGACCGGCAACGGGATCGCAACCCTCGGTGTCGCACCCGCACCTCGCTCAGCCAGT
>NW_007727358.1:383399-405804 GCF_000696425.1 Galeopterus variegatus
GGGATCCGAACCCTCGGCGGGAGCGCCACCACGCTCCCAAGCGGTGCACTGTAGCAGTGCGCCACTGGGCCGGCCCCCTCTTAGCAGTTTTTTCTAACAGGTGTGTGGAATCAAAACAATTTGGAGGCTACTCTCGTGTCACTTGGTAGGTGCTCCTTAAATACTTATAAAATAATTGCAAAAAACCTCTCAAAGTTACAGAATTTTCAAACTGGAGTTTAGTATTTACCAGTGAAATCTGATACTGCAACCTACCTGTAGTTTAAATATCCATTAATTAAAAGGCAAGAGGAAAAACGATGTGTGGGAGTTGCCACAGTCGGGCAGTTTCTAAGTGAAAGACGATTCCTGGGCTGTGCAGGGAGTGGGGAGGTGGCAGAAGGGCTGCCCTCCGGGTGGGCATGTCCAGAACCCTCTGCTGGCCATAGGCTGCCCCACTAGGCTCAGATGCAGATCCCGAGGAGGCATCCTCCCCTGAGACTGGTTGGTTCTGTCGAGTGCTGTGCACAGCCTACCTCTGCTCTCTGCCTTCTCACAGCATGAGAAACTCAATCAAACATGGTCGCACTCCACTTACTCCTGGATGGATCCAGACACACGCTGGGCCAGGTCATGCCTCACCATGAACTTCTGTGTATGATGAAAACCTGACACTGCAGGTCAAGGCTCCTTCGGTCCTAGTCTCCCAAGAGCAAGCTCGCTTTAATAAATACAATTCTTCCAGCTAGCTCTATGTAACATGATAACTTCCAAATGTAGGCAAGCTTCTCACACTGCCTGCCCAGGGGAATGAACCAAATCACTGAGGGAGAAAACCAGACAAGAGATGCTTCCAAGAGTGCCAGTTGAAGACGTCACCCTGGGAATAGGCAGTCATCACTCCAACCTCCTGTGACCTGCAGAAATGTCAACAAAGAGAAAATCCCTAGACAGTGAAGGGGGGAGGTGGGAGGCTAGGAACAGATGACATGCCAACAAATCTGCAGAAGATGAGAGAGGAGAGGGGGACAGATCCTACAGGGCATGGGACACCAGGAAGCCACAGCTCGATGGGCTCCGGCTGGGACTCAGCAGGTGTGGAGCGCAGGAGTGGGAACAGCTGTGCCCTGGAAGCCCTGTCAGAAGGGACATGAATCCTACAATTTGCTATGGAGCAAGAGAGGGCACTGCTCCAAAGAAACTAACCAGCAGTCTGAGGAGCCTGGTGTAGATGCCTACCACCCAAGTGAAACCCTACACAAGCAAGCCTTGGGATGGCCAAGGCCCCACACCCTATAAAGCAAAGCTGACAGATTGATCCACTCAGCTCTCAGCAGTGGTGGGAGGAACAGAACCCAGACACACAATGGATAAAATCATCAACACCACCCTGTACACAAGAGAATGGGCAAAAGTATTTTCTGATAAAATATAAGGAAACTAAGGATTGCATATTATGAAGAAAACTAGCAACAAGACTTAGGTAAAACAAAAACAAAGATTACAGAGCTAATTAGGAAAAAAGATATTCTAAAATATTTTCCATTTTAACATCTTCACAGAGATCTGAGAAGATACTGTACCTATAGAACAAGAATAAAATATGAAAATAGAACAATTAGACCAAAAAGAAAGAAAACATGAATTAAAAATATGGTAGCTAAAATAAAAATTTCAATAGAAAGGGTGGAAAATAAAGTCAAAGAAATCAAGGTAGAGACAGAGATCAATTCAGACAATCAATCTGACATTCCAGAAATTATGACACTAAAATAAAATAATTTTCCACAGCTTAAGAAAAATATGACTTCAGGCTGAAAAGACCCACTGAGAGCTGAGCAGAATGAAGGAAAGATGACTTACACAAACTTACGAAATTTCATAACACTGAGTTAAGGTCTTACAAGTTCCAAAGAGGAGAAGAAAAAGTTTACTCACAAAGTACCTGAATGGAAGAGTTTTCTAGAATCAGTAACACTAGACGTAACAAGACAAGAGAGAAACACCATCCATCTTCTAAGTAGAGAATTATTTTCAAGCCAGAATTCTATACATACCCAAACTGTGTAATAAATGAAAAGTTACAATAAATACATTTTAAGGTATACAAAAACTGCATTTACCACATACCACTTTGAGAAAAAAATGAAGACAAAACTAAAAAGGAATATCCACCCTGGGATCCAGAAAACAGTACATTTAATGCAGAAGTGCATGAAGGAAGCTCCAGGATGGTAACAGAGCTGGAAATACCCAGTTTAGACTGGAGTTGGAGGTGAGAGGACTTCAGGAAGAAAGTGATTTCTAGACAATACACAATATGACTGAGAGTCTTGGTAATCCTGAGGTTATGATGAAAGCGTACTATTTTGACAAGATTAAAAGAAAGGCAGCAAGAAACCCCAGGAAAACAAAAATGTAATGAATTCCTGATCCAAATGGATGTCAATGAAAATGGTGGAGGAATAAGGACCTCCAAAAAAAGCTCTCCTCCATAAAAGCAACAACCACCACCACCACCAAAAGGCAAATATCGCCAATATCAACTTAAGAACTTTGGAAACTAACCAAAGGTTTGCAGGAACCTAGGGAGGCTTTATTTAAGAATCATGACTGCATCTCAGTAAGAACAGTGAACTCTGTGACATCTTAACTTGCCCTAGACCCATCCCCATTCTCCAGCCCCTGGGCAGCCTGCATTCCCAGTGCAGCCTAGCAGCCATCAGGGGGATCAATACAAAATAGAGCCAGGGCTCCTTCAAAGCTTCATTCCCAAAGAATTGTCACTATTTGGTCTGTGTGAAGATTCCCTGGAAGACCCCACTTGCAAGACTGTTTTTGAGTAGACTCAGAAAAGCCTTTTCCCCAGGGAGTGTTTCTTGAAAACAGTTATGCCCAAGTGATGCGCCTGCCTGAGGTGGTAGATAACAATTAAGGCAAACAGAAGGAAAAGGTGGGGAATAAAATGTCCATAGGGACTTTGAAAAGCTCTGACATATTGCTGGGAATTCAGAAGGACACATGAATGTGCAGGGCTCAGTGCATGCTCAGGACAAACCAGAGAAGGCCTTTAAAAAGCTCTCATCCCTGGCTGACCTTGACTCTACATGAGCAGGAAGTAAAGGTTAGGGCAGTTTTCAGCTGCTAGGATGTATTGAAGGTGTGCTCCAACATGCACATGAAGCCTCTCAGCAAAGACTGAGTATATGTACTTGTCCCAGATGTTTAAAGAAATCTCTGCCCAATTATTAGCTGACTACTAAATTGACCAAGTACAGACTTCACTGGCCGCTCACAACCACAGGGAAAAGGGAGAATCTGATTTCCAGAGTTGCCACATTGTGTTATTTAAAATACCTAGTTTTCAACAAAAAAATTACAAGACTTGCAAAGAAACAAGAAAGTATGGCCCATATACAGGGGGAAAAAGCAACCAATAAAATCTGTCCCTGAGGAAGCCCAGACATGAACTCAGTACAAGTCTCATAAATACATCAATAAAGAGATGGAAATTATATTTTTAAAAAGGAAGCAAATACAAATTCAGGAATTCAAAAATAACTGGGGGGAAAAAAATCCACTAGAGGGGCTCAAAAGCAAATCTCAGTATTTATAAAAAAAGAATTAGCAATCTTGAAGACTGACCAATTGAGACTACTCAGTCTGACAAACAAAAAGAAAAAAGAATGAAGAAAAATGAACAGAGCCTCAGAAACTTGACAGACACCATCAAATATACCAACATATGCATAATGAGATTCTCAGAAGAAGAAAGGACAAGAATATTGAAACAATGGCAGAATATCCAAATTTGACAAAAAATTAATCTGCACATCCAAGAAGCTCAACAAATTCCAAGTAAAATGAACTAAAAGAAATCAAGAGCGGCCGGCCCATGGCTCACTTGGGAGAGCATGGCGCTGACAACACCAAGTCAAGGGTTAAAGATTCCCTTACCGGTCATCTTTTTAAAAAAAGAGAGAGATCAAGACCTAGACACTTCATAAACTGTCAAAAAAGCCAAAGACAAAGAAAGAATCTTAAAAGCAGAGAGAAGCAACTCATCACATGAGAGGGATCCACAATAAGGACAGCTGATTTCTCTTCAGAAACCATGGAGGCCAGAAAAGGCAGCAGAATGAAGTGTTCAAAGGGCAGAAAGAAACACATACAAAAAAAAATCAACCCAGAATTCTATATCCAGCAACTCTGTCCTTCAAAAATGAAGGAGATTAAGATGTTCCCAGATAAACAAGACCTGAGAGAATTTATTGCTAAAGGGAGTTCTTCAGGCTGAACAAAAGGGAACTAGATGTAGCTTCAATCAACATGAATAAAGAAAGAGTGCTGGTAAAGAGAAATATAAAAGACAACATTAAGTGTATCTTCTATTGATAATTCTTTTTCTCTGTCTGATTTAAAAACAACTCCATAGGGCGTAATTGTGGCGGTAGTTGTGGGAGTGGGGGTGGCTCCTTTCGCGTCCGCTGTGGGGGATGGGGGCTGCAAACTCCTGCCCATGACTGTGGCTGCCATAAGTGTTGGGCAGGCAGGCATCCGCCTCTGGGACACGAGATGGAGCGCTGGGGATTTCAGCTTTTCTGACTGTTAAATAAAAGGATGATTGCTCATAAACAGAAAAAGACAAAGAAAAAACATGTTTGGGCATCAAACCAACTATCTACTGATGTTACAACTTCTGAAATGGAGCTCAAGTCTGTAAGTTCCAGCTCCATTTTTGATCCAGATTACATGAAGAAGTTGGTGAATGATATCAGGAAGTTCTCCCATATGTTACTATATTTGAAAGAAGCTATTCTTTCAGGAATTAAAGAAATTATAAATGAATTTTTAAAACTATAATGTTTATGGGAACAATTTTAATAGTACTTAAAATTTCCAGACGTCCAGTCAAGATGGCAGAATAGACAGTCCCCAGCATTACTCTCGCCCACAAATCAACTGATTTACAACTATAAAAAAGCAATGATAGCCAAGCTGGGGCCACTAGAGCTCAACGCAAGAAGAAGAGAGACATATGGAGTGGATGAAGGCAGGAGAAGCCATGATGAGAGAAAGAAAAATTGCTCAGACCGTTTCGAATCCTGGCCGCTTTCAGGCTGAAGCTGCTGAGTGCACAGAGCAGGAGCTGGCAAAACCCACAACTGTGCCTTTCAGATAAAGTTACTTGGAGGTGGCAGGGGAGAAGAGGGCCTTGGTGGCCCCAGGCCAGCAAGACCCCTAATAGAGTTCCTGTGGACCCATATAGGAGTGAGGAGCCAAAACAACTGAAAAAAAGGAGTCACTGAGAGGCCAGTGAGTCATTGCAAGGGACCAGAGCATGGCCCGTCCCATGGGAAGTGTTTGGTGCATGGGCAGTGGGGGAAGATGGGCCTGCCAGGGGAACATTGGGGCACACGAAGGACAGCTGATCTGCCCCCCAATCAGCACAGGACCATTCAGAGTAGACTGATCAGGAATGCAGAACTGCATGGGGTGCAGTTTGATGTAAAGAGTCAGACCCAGACCAGAGTTTCTATACAAAACCCAGGTGCACCAGATCTCACCAGATCTGGAAATACCTATGAAGTCAACCATTAAAACCTGAGCTGCACAAAAAGCCTTCCCCAGGGAATGAGCAGCAAAGTAGCAATTTAGCTCAACCACAGAGCTCAACTGGTGGTCCCCACAGGAAGTTCCCCCATTTTAGAAGTAAGCAAAGGACAACAAATTAGTTGTAGTGCAGAGTTTAAGTGGTGGGAACAGCAAATAATCTAACACAGAACTGAAAGAAAAAACAAAGTACCCACAACGAGAAACAAAGTTTGATAGTAACTAGTAAAGGTCTCATGTCACCAAAGAACAACTATAACACCTAGAAGGACCAGAAGTCCCCTGGGCTACCAAGTCAGAAAATAAGGGAGCCAGGGGTCTCAGCCACACACCCCCAACACACACAACGACCCCAGAGATGACCACCAAGCCACCGCAGGAAGTGCCCTAGGCTCTCCTGAGCTGGGGTGGTGGGAGACTAAGGGCCTCAGCCATGCCCCCCCACCACCACCAGCAGTCAGCCCAGCAACGACCACCAAGCCACAGCAAGAAGGGGCCCAGGTCCCTGGGCTGGGGTGGTGGGAGGCGAGGGCTTTTGCCACACACACCCTGACATCTGCACCCAGCCCGGCAATGACCAAACCACCACTGGAAGCCCCCTGTTCTCCCTGTGGGAATGTGGGGGGTGCCACAGGCCTCAACCCTGTCCTTCCTCCTTCCTCCTTCCTCCTTCTTCCATCACATTTCCTTCCCCTTTTCCCTCTCCCTCTCACTTCCTCTGCAACAACATCATAGAATGTAAAAAAAAAATATTATTAATAAAATAAAATAAAATTTTTAAATAATAATTTGAAAATAAAAATAAAATAAATAAAAACAACTCCATAAAGCACAAATAATAGTTCAAAGGAGTGGGGGACAGGAGCTATATAGGAGCAAATTTTTGTATGCTATTAAAATTAAGTTGGCATTAATATGAAGTAGATTGTTATAAAACACAATGTTAACTGTAATCCCCAGGGCAAAGAAAATAACTCCAAAAATGTTAAAAATCAACAAAGAATTTAAAATACTACTCTAGGAAATATCTGTTTAACACAAAGCACTGATGGAGGAACAGAGGAACAAAAAAGGGAAACAAAATTTTCAAAACTTTCTATAAGGCTACAGCCCTCAAAACAGTGTGGTACTGGCATAAGGACAGACATATAGACCAATGAAATAGAATTGAGAGTCCAGAAATAAACCTGTACATTTTTGGTCAATTGGTTTTAGACAAAGTTACCAAGAGAACTCAATGGGTGAAGAACAGTTCTTTTAACCAACTGTACTGTAACAACCCTGTAACAACTGGATATCCACATGCGAAAGAATGAAACTGGCCTACTACCTCAAAATAAAGTTGGACTACTATCTCAAACCATATAAAAAAACTCTGAACTCAAAATGTATCAAAGACCTATACGCAAGACCAAAAATTATAAAACCCTTAGAAGAAAATATATGAATAAATCTTTGTGATCTTTGGTTAGGCAATGGTTTCTTAGACACAACACAAAAAGCACAAGCAAACAAAGAGAAAATAGATAAATTAGACTTTTTTTGTACATCAAAGAACACTATCAAGAAAGTAAAATGACAACCCACAAAATGGGACAAAATATTTGCCAATCATGCATCTGACAAGAGTACAGTACCTAGAATATGTAAAGAACACTTACAACTCAACAATAAAAAGACAAACAACCTAATTAAAACAGGGACAAAGGACTTAAAGAGACATTTTTCCAAAGAAGATACACAAGTGAACAATAAGCACATGAAAAGATGCTCAACATTATTAGTCATCAGGGAAATGCAAGTAAGTCAAAACCACAATGAAATACTACTTTATACACAGTAGGACAGCTACAATTAAAAAAAAACAAAAACAAAATAAACAATAAAAGTGTTAATGAGAATATGAAGAAATTTGAACCCTCATACATTTCTGGTGGAAATATAAAATGTAAAATGGTGCAACTACTTTGGAAAACAGTTTGGCAGTTCCTTAGAAAGTTAATTATAGAGATATCACATGACCCAGCAATTCTACCTCAAGGTATACAGCCATGAGAACTGAAAACATACATCCACATATGGGTGATGGAAGGAAAGCCTGGGGTGCAGGGGGTGCACAGAGGGGAACACAGAGATGCCTCCTTCTCTCCAGCCTCATCTCACAAGTGAGGTAGTCTGAAGGAGAAACAGAGGTTGAGACCACCTTAGAAACAATCTTGCGACACACTCATGTTTGAGGAGATGCTCTGTCACAGGGCCTGAGGTGCTAATAAGAACACTACCATGGAGGCCCTACTAAAACTAGGAACAACACCCAGCAACCTGAGCAATGGGTCCCTTACCAAACAATAAGACAGAGATACAGATGCAAGTGCACTGTGTGTGGACAGATCCAAAGAACACATTCACGTTTACTGAACATCATTAAAGTTATACTCAATACAAGAACCAGTTTAAAGCCCAACACCCCACATAGCCCTCATACAACAGTTTGTAAGAGATGGTGTGTATAATCTAGACATTTTTAAAAACTACAATTTTTAAAAATCAACACTAGTGTCCAGTTTCACCTTTAATTATATCTTTCTAATTATGTTCAATTTCAAGTTTTACCTGTATTTTTTTAACAGCTGCATTTTGAAGTGTAATCAAATACAACAGGAAGGTCAATTGCAAATGATAAAGTTCACAGTGTTAGGCTACTGGTTATTAACAAATGAGATGGGATCCAAACTGCCAGGCCGGCCTGTGGCTCACTCGGTAGAGTGCGGTGCTGATAACACCAAGGCCACGGGTTCGGATCCTATATAGGGATGGCCGGTTTGCTCACTGGCTGAGCGTGGTGCTGACAACACCAAGCCAAGGGTTGAGATCCACTTACTGGTCATCTTTAAAAAAAAAAAAATTGCCACAGAGAAGGGCCTCCTATGAGGAAATCATTTCATTTCCAAAACAGTTAAGTTGAAAACCACTAGCAGAATTTAGACACAACTGCTTTAATGGGGTAAGAAGATCAAAGTGGATTATAAGGCACCAAAAGTTCAAATAAACTGACCATCAAAGAAACTCTACCAAAATGCAACTTACTCCTTTCTAACCCTGATTCAAATTCCAGAAGCCATAAAAGAAAAAAAAAAAAGACTGATTAATTTGACTACAGAAAATTTAGTAGGTTCTGCAAGGAAAGAACATAAACCAACTCAAAAGATAAATAACAAAATAGGACAACAGATCTGCAATATATATCGCAAAGGAATGCCTAGAAATCATTAAGAAAAAGAACAACAACCTAATAGAAAATGGCCAAAGATATATAACCAGTTCAAAGGAAAGGCACGTGTCACCTCACTCATAAGAGAAATACAAATTCATACTCTACCTAGATACTATTTTTCACAAAACCCAGAGGTTTGATAACATACCATAGTCAGCAAATTTGTGAAAAACCAAGGACACTGATGATGGGCATGTTGTTAGTGTAACGCCCCTACTGAAGGCAATTTAGCAACACCTATGGAAATTAAAAATACATATACCTTTCAATCCAGCAACTGGGCTTCATGGAATTTATTCTATATGGAAATGCATATATGCAAAATGAAATTTATTACAAGGCACTCATTGCTTTATTGTTTATAACAGCAAAAGACTGTAAATTACCTAAATGTCCATTAACAGGGACAGTTTCATAATCAGCCTGTTGCTTGAAAGGGGCAAAAGTAGAGGACAGGAGCCCCAGGTGTGGGGTGGTGGACTCAGAGCGTTTGAGCCAGATGATACTAAGAATTTAGCCTTTCTAACTTGGGCCCGACAGGATGGCTCCTGCGAAGAAGGGCGGCGAGAAGAAGGGCCGTTCTGCCATCAACGAGGTGGTGACCCGAGAATACACCATCAACATTCACAAGCATATCCATGGAGTGGGTTTCAAGAAGCGTGCTCCTCGGGCACTCAAAGAGATCCGGAAATTTGCCATGAAGGAGATGGGGACTCCAGATGTGCGCATTGATACCAGGCTCAACAAAGCTGTCTGGGCTAAAGGAATAAGGACTGTCCCATACCGTATCCGTGTGCGGTTGTCCAGAAAACATAACGAGGATGAAGATTCACCAAACAAGCCCTATATTTTGGTTACTTATGTACCTGTTACCACCTTCAAAAATCTGCAGACAGTCAATGTGGATGAGAACTAACTACTGATTGTCAAATAAAGTTAGAAAACCAAAAAAAAAGAGAATTTACTGGGCACCCCTCAGGCACTTGGGGACATGAAGGTAAACAGAAGAAACCAGAGCCGCCCTGGTGGGGCCAGGCTAACACCTGGTGGAGGCAGTGAGGCCACCTCAGAGAGTGGAATACACCACTAGGTGCTAAAAGCTGGGATGGGGAAATATATATTCACATTTGATTATATATGCATAAAAAATATCCGCTAAAATATCCCCCAAACCAGTTAAGTGATGACTTAGGTCAGGACTGGGAGTCAGTACAGAAGAAGCACAAAAGCAGGATTTTCTCATTGCATGTATTTATACTTTTAAACATATAAATGTGCTATACATTCAAAAATTGGGCAAATTAAAAAAATAAAGTCGAGAAATACAGCCTATTAGCATTTACTGTTATGGAAGTTTCCTATATTTTTTCTAAACGAATTCTAAGAAGGGAATGCCATATGTTATGGAGCTTTTAGCACAAATTCCAGCACCTACATCAAGCTCAGAGGCAAAGCGTCGCCACAAATCTAAGCCTGGGGATCAGTAAGAGCCTCCACAAAACACGCCCAGGAGCCAAGGTGCAGTTCCTTCCCAGGGTGGGACAGAGAGGGCACGCAGATGCAGCACCAGCCTGCAGGTCCACCCACAACCTCTAAGAGGAAAGAGAGTCAGGAGGAAACAGAATCACTTGTCAATGACATCCAGTCACGACTTAATTTGCAACAATACAATGGCATTTTCCACTCCAAGACGGTCAATGAAACAGGGCTGGATAGGGGCCTAGATTCTGGTTTCTGCTCTGACACCATCTCACCAGGAGAGTTTCCTCATCTGCAAAATGAGAGGTTAAACTAAAAATCTCTGGAGTTCAATTTTCAAAAGCATTAAAATTCTACGACTCAGTGAAATGCTAGGTCTATATCCACCCCGGTGTGATGTGAGCAATCACATAAACCTCTGTGTCATGAACTCAAAGTTCTTCATCCCTATTACACTGAGGAAACAAAGGGGAACACGGCTGCTTTCCCATGCAGAGCAGGAGATAGAGCAAAGACCGTGGTGAAGGCCTAACCACATGTTACTAATGCATGAGATCAAAAGCTTCATTTTGAGATTTTCTTTAGATTCACCAGCAAAATGATTTTTTTTTAAAAAGTGCTGCATGTAAAATAAGAACACTTCCTATTTTCCTTCTAAAGAACATAAAGCATTATAAACATACTCATTTGTCCCCCACTACTCTTGAGCAGCAAGTGTGACCTCATCATATCTATTTCTACAGAAAAGGGGTCAACGAGAAAGAGTCCAGGAGAGGCCAGCATCAATCTCCAGCTGGAGAACAGAGGAGCCAGACTCTCCTGTGATGTTCCACCCTTCAGCCCCAAGACAGACACAAGCCCCTGAGTTCCCAACCAGAAAAGTTCTGATTTTATCAGCTGAGCTGTTGCAGTTGTGGCTACCATCCTGATTATGTCTGAGAGGTGCCAGAGATAAAAGACAAAAATAAACACTGCTGACAGGCAGCTGTGACAGGTACTTTTAGAGAATGATGGGAAAGGAACCAGTCCAGAAAGTGCAAGTCTGAGGAAAAAACCCTTAGACCAGCAAAATCCAAGAGATACAAAACAAACTTATTCTAAAGTTTTAAGTGATGCATGACTAAAATTCTTACATCACTAAGAAACTGAGAGACCAAGAATTTTTAAAAAGAAGCTTGCAGTATTATAAAGATGACACGGGAAAAACATACCATAGAAGGAGAAACAGAAAATTTCCAACCATGTAGGAAATGCAGCACAACACCAAGGTTTTTTCACAGGCAGATTACCAGTGCAAATTAAGCTGGTGAGTGTCCCAAAATGCCAATACTAAATGAATCAGCAGCTGAGGTGAATTACCCTTCCATCCTGGTGTCATAACCAGACGTCACCTCTGAGCCTCCCCTGAGGTGGGAGGGAGTGCTGGCTCCAGAGCAAGTCTTGGATACTGGGCTGGCCTTGCTGGCTGAGAGACACTGCACACACAGCCCTTACCAGCTGCGGGTGTGCATGTGACTGACTGCACGACAGTCAGGAGGACTGGAGGGGACAAGCATTATATCAACACCGGTTAAACACACAGACCATGCCGTGTCATGTTCTGTATCGCACTTGCTGTTACCTGGAGTTGCCCTGTTCACTGATTGGCTGACTTTTTACTGCCTGCACCCCACCAGGATATATGCTCTGGATCTGTAGACATATCTGTCTTGGTGACCACCACATACCCGCAGCTCCTGGAAGAGAGCAAGGCCACATGCTCAGAAAATGTCTAATGCAGAATGAGCCAAATCCAGGGTCATCCTTCGTGAGAGTAGGGTCATATTACCTAGAGTTCATGACAAGTGCATTTGAGAGAGGCATAAATCTGAACTTGAGGCAGGAAACAGGGCAGGACCTTCCCAACATGGCGCCCACCATAGAACAGACTCATGGCACCAACCCTCCACATGTTGGTGAGCATATCTGAGACCCCATTTCCAATGGGGAGGTGTCCCAGGCAGCTGTGGAAAGTACAGTGAGAGCTGTTAGGTAAGCTGGGAAATAACTAGTTTTAGGCTGGGCCTATTACAAGTCCTTTCAGAGAAAGCCCCAGAAGTTCATGGAATACTTTAGAAGACAGATAAAGGACCAGGAAACTAATATTTTTAGCCAAGTGAATGAAGCACAGAAATCAATACTTCCCATAGTTTATTCAGCTACATACATGACAATCCTACAAAAAATAAATTGGAAATCAATACCTGACCCACTAAAACCTCAAGAAGATGCTGGGTAAACTACTTGGGAAGGGTAGCTAGCACCTGCTCCTGATCTATTAAAAACAGAAAAGAAGTAGTCATTCAAAGCTGGAATTATGGGTATATGATCCCTAGAGATCTGGTCTGACATGAACTTTATGATTCTAGACATCACCAAGCACTGGTGAGAGATCTGTTGGGATGGGGGTGGGAGGAAGGAAGGATTAAGCAGCCAGCTGCTTCCTGATGCAGCTAGGCCACCTGCCACTCACTGACCCACGTCAATGGTACCATAAAGTCTTGGGGCTCTGTCTCTGCTCCTTTCACAGCAAGTGAGCACGCTGTCTTCAGTGCCACAGAATGAGCTGCATTCATCCGAGACTGGCTATCCCTCCTTACTGGAAGTCCCAGTCTTCTTAGGGCTGCCACAGTCCCCACCCAGACTCTTACACAAAGAACACGTCCAGGGCATGTCTGCCTGTTTCGAGTGGAGCCCAGAGCCACAGCTTTGCCACTTCATTCATTCAGCCATTCAATCATTCAAAAACTTATTCAGAGTGCTCACTGTTCCAGGCACAGAAGATGATACTGGTCAGTAATTTAGTAACTTCTCTCGGCCTCAATTTCTCATCTATAAAACGGAATATTACTAACTTTGCAGGCTGCAAGTTTTCATGAAATTGAAACAAGAATACAGCTTCTGGCATATATCAAATTTTTTATTATGTGACATCCCATTTTGCATTGTTAGTTACATGAGGTTTTTTTAAAAGTGAAGCCTACCAGTTCACAACAAGCTATGATGTTATTCTCATCAAGCTTCCCTGAGTAAACATCTCTCTCCCATTATAAGATTAAACTTCTACTCATTCAAGCTTATTAGATGGCCGGTTTCAGAAACTAACTCAAGTTGGAACTGCTACAGCCACACCCTAACGCGGTTCCCTGCTCCAAAGAAAAGCCCTACAGAGCATAAGCCCTCTGTGTCACTGTGAACTGGGATTCTTTGCTTTGCCTCTCAGGACTGGCCGGAGCTGTGTTTGTCACTGAGGGGAGAAAAAAACCCAAGGACATGAATGAGCTCTCCACATGACCCTATGAGAAGCCACATGGCTGGCCTCAGCGAGCGATGGGTATGACAGGCCTGGCCATCACACCCCTGATCTGTGACAAAAGCACAGGAAGCAACAGTAGGGAACTGGCCCAGGCAGGGATGGGACACCCTGAGTGAACCTTAGAAAGAAAGGTGCAGGGACGGGGAAGCTTACCCTTGGTACCATGTCTCCTGTGTGAATAGGAGGAAGTGAGCAGATAGCAAGGAGAGCAGGAGGGGCCCGTGGGGCAGGCTGGGCCTGCCCCTCCCTCCCTGTCTCCCTCAAGGCCATCTTGCTGCCCTGGGAAGATTGCAGCACTGAGAGAGCTCTCTATGGTGATTAAAGGTCCTAAAGAATTAGATCATAAGTCTCTCATCTCTGTGACACTCAGCTCATCATCACACATGCGAGGTGCTACCACAGTGTCACTTTGTCTAGTGTGAGTTTACTGGGTCCTGTGCTGGCAAAGCCAGTGAGTGTGAACACACCTTAGTGATCAATGTGAGTTTAGTTGGCTAGACTTAGGAGGCTGAAGGCAGATTTAACATTTAAAGAAAATGGACAATCCACCAAGGTAACATTTGAGTATTCTCTTGAAAACCATGAAGCTGGCCATCTCAAATAGAGGCTGAGAGTGTCTGTGACTTTGTTTAGCAAAAGAGGTGAGGACTTCGGATGCATGGGCTTCTCTCTCGGGAAGCCACAAGCCACACACACACGTCTGGTCATCGGGTGCCGCTCAGAATGAGAACATTGAGTGCTACTGCACACAGTGAGGAGATGCTCACAGACCCCTGGGGTCTGCAAAACTCATGAGCAGAAAGTGGGAAGGATGGTGCATGCAGCCCACTCCTGGGGCAGAAGAAGGAACACACCTCCCATCCTGAGCCCATCCCAACCCTCCCAAGATGGCTCAGACTGACTTGGGTAAGCACCCACCTAAGGCCATTACCTGCTTGCCCTTCACCACGTGCTTGGGCACTGGCACCCTGACCTCCAGGTCAGTGTAGTCCTGTGACCAGGTGTAGTTCTCTCGGACAGCACCATTGTAACTGTCAGGGTTTTTCTGGAACTGCTCCTGAATCCTGAGAAAGAACAAGAAAGGTGAGATGCCAACCAGCAGACATGAGTGGAGGACCCCACAGTAAGCCCAGCACACACCACTCCTACGTCCTCAAGGAGGGACCAAACCGAGTTTCATCTCAAGCTCACTTGCTTTTGCATCTGTAACCTCCCCATCTTTTGAGGCGAATTCCTTTCTGATCCTCCTACATGGCCTCCCAGGAAGTCATAGGACAAGGAGAAAGCTACAGAGAAGAAACCCAGGTGCAGAATCCTTGAGTTTAGGAAAAGTATCTGTGCCACAGTCAAAGCACAGCCTGGTCCTGCCAGCCTTCACAATGCTCAGAACCAGGCCTGTTAATTAAGAGTGCCATTATTAATAACATCCTTGGGCTCATGGGTGTTTCGTTTCTTATAAACTGGTTGGCACAGACTATCTTCAAAAAAAAAAAAAAGCAGGGCCGGCCCGGTGGCACACTCGGTAGAGTGTGACGCTTGGGAGTGCGGCGGCGCTCCCGCCGAGGGTTCGGATCCCATATAGAGACCGGTCTGCTCACTGGTTGAGAGCGGTGCGGGCACCACACCGAGGGTTGCGATCCCGTTGCCGGTAGCAGTACGGGCGCGACACTGAGGGTTGCGATCCCGTTACCGGTCACGAAAAAAGGCAACAAGGAAAAAAAAAAAAAGCAAACCAACTTTGTCCTGAAGCTGCTAAACATCAATCCTAATCCAACCCTTAGGTTTTATTTTCTCCTAGTAAATAAATTAAAGCCAAAGGGACGGCATTAAAATCTTGTGCATCATTATTAAGATGTAAGTGATATGTTTAATGAGACAGCCTAAAAACCTAATCAACCAAGCCCTATTGTATATGCCTGTTACAAACACAGCACAGATGCAAAAAGGACTAGCCAAGAAGCTGATGTTAAAAATACAGTATTTGTGATAAAACTTAACAATGTTAATAATATAAACACTATATAAAAATAAGTTTAGACTCACAAGTCAATTATAGTGAGTTACAGATCTAAATTACAAACAAAAGCCTAGTCAAGACAAGGCAGCAGTTATGAAAAGGGAGCATTCCCACAGCAAGTGCAGCTCAGTCACCTTCTCCAGGGCCTGCTCACAGACGAGCAGACGAAACTTGGCAGGGAAAAAGCCCCATGGACCCGCACACAACGAGTGTACTATGATTGTACCCACGCAGGAAGACATGAAACTGTGTACACCTCCATCTGTGTAGATGCAGGTACTAGACAAAGTCGGGAAGGATGGCTAAAGAGGGCTCACTTTTTCTGGCTGAAATTTTAAGACAAGAATATACAAGGATACTTCAAAAAGTTTGTGGAAAAGTGGAATTGAAAGATAATACAAATCTTTCAATGAACTTTTTGAAGTATTCTTGTTTTCACCTATGATTTGTATGCCTTGCCTCTTATGTGAGGCTGGACCTCCACAACAATCCAAGCTCTCTAGGTTGGGTGACTGGTGGCTTTTAAGGGCTGAATTGTGCCCCCCAAAATGATATGTTGTAGTCTTAACCCCCAAGACCTCAGAATGTGACTTTACTTGGAAAAAAGGGTCTTTACAAGGGTGATCCAGTTACAATGAGGTCACTAAGGTGGGCCTAATCCAGTATGACTAGCATTCTTAAAAGAAGGACTTTGGACACAGAGACAGATGCACACAGGGAAAACGATGTGAAGATAGAGGCAGAAATTAGAGTAATGCGGCTGCATGCCAAGGGAAGCCAAGGCTTGTCGGCCACCACTTGGAGCTGAAAGAAGTGAGGAAGGATCCTCCCCCAGCGCCTTCAGAAGGAGCACGGCCCTGCCCATACCTTCATCTCAGACTTCCCTCTTCAGAAGTATAAGAGAATCGATGTCTGTTGTTTAAGCCACCCATTCTGTGGTACTTTGTTATGGTGAGCAAACACAGTGGCTAAGGAAATTAATTTCAATCACAGGTGCTATTCAAAATTCAGCATTGAATATTGGCAGGATCAGGCACCGACCAATCAGAATGGATGCCAGCCTGAACTGCGCACACAGGCGGGTCACTGTGGAACACAGAGATGACATGGGAGAACCAAGAGCCGCAGAAGGCACGTGCTCAATGGCACAAGAAAAGAGGGTATGGGGATGGAAAGTAAACAATGTCAATACCTTGAAAATCAAAAAAGATTAGTGTAGATGCAACTAGCAAAGGTATTTTCAAAGACTATTTAGTGATGTGGAGAAAGCTTTCAACATACTATAAAACTGAAAAAAGGATATACAACTTTTATGTATGGTACAGCTTCAGTTTCTAAGAAGAAAAAATATATATACACACACACATGTATAAAAAAGACTGAAGACTGAAAGGAAGCATATTAAACCTTTGTGGTTACCTCTGGTGGTAAGATAACAAGGAATCTGACTTTCTTCTTTGTACGTTTAGGTATTATCCAAATTCCCTACAATACGTTGGCTTTTTTATAACCAAGACAAAAACGGTTCTCTTTTAAAAAGTGTCATCAACAGGAGACAGTGATGTGTCCTCCCTGGAAGGGGTGTGGAGGAGCCAGGCACAGTGGAAGGGACCTGCTCCCACCCCCACCCCAAGTTTCCACAACCCCTTCCCATGTGAAAGCTCACATCTGACGTGGACACACTTGAACGTGCGGAGGATAACTCCAAAAAAAACAACAGGATGCAGCAGCTACCTCTATGCTAGTAACTGGGAGGAAAGAGACTTCCTTCTCAGTGGACAGCCTTGTGGGTAGATTACCACTTGAAAATAATGAAAATCATGAAAACATAAATAAAATACCCCCCACACACAAAATAAAGACCAACACGGCCCTAGCACTTGACAGACATCAGGGAATAAACATGAACACTCTTCAGATCTTCTCTCAAGAGAGGGGGCAGGAGAGTACTTGGGGCCACCCACCTCCAAAAGCACAGCAGTCACCCCGCCCACACTGCCACTCAGAGGGGCCCTGCCTCCTCCAAGTGGAGGGCTGCCAGTCTCAGCTGGGGATGGGGGAGATAGGGAAGGGAACACCTGCCTCCAAAGCTGCGTGCCATGGAGGGCGCCTCACACCATCCTGCCACTGCATCCCCACAGTCCTAGCTCCCCTGGCATGGCCCCGAAAGCCTCCTTCCAAAGGAGGCAGCAGAATCACTCCTAAGACAGTCCTAGCAAGTTGATGGGTGCTTTTTTTGTTCTCTTAACACTCAGAGTCCACGTGCACTTTAAATAAAATTGATTATTTCTAGCTGACAGTATGTAAAAATAAGCACCCTGTCAAGTGCAGGTGGCTCTGTGCCTCACTGTACCGTCCTTCGGTCACCACTGCAGCTGTGGCCTGGGTGGCAGGGAGGCGGGGGAGTGTGCGTTGATGCTTCTGTACCAAGAGTGGGAGCAGCAAAGTGAGTCAGCAGCCAGGCGCAGATTATGAGAAGGTCTTGCTGTGGCTCCCACTCCTGATGGATGGGATAACAAGGTTCTAAATGTGCTAAAGGAAAAACATGGAACCAGCTCTGCTGCCTGCTGGATGCTGTGTCCTCTGGGTGCTCTGTCCTCGGGGACAGGCTGTCTCTGTCTCAGCACTGGTAAGCAGGGAAGCCAGGTACCAGAGTCACCTGCACAAGTGCGAGCTGGCAGCACCATCATCAGAGACACACCTGGTCAGGAACCTGACCCATCCAGTCTGCCCATCCAAGCACTGCCACAAGTAACAAAAGTCCCTAGTGCTACTAGAAACTCTCCTTTTATTTGTTTTTAAAAACCAAAGAATCAGATTTAGAACAGCTAGTGGAGAGTATGAAAAACAGTGAGTAAAAGGAAGGCAAAGCCCTAACCTAAAGATTTTTGCCCAGGAAGCTAGAGCCCCAAACTGAAAACAGATTTATAACTCAATGGGGCGACAGTCCTGCCCTCAAGCTCTTTTCCAGAGAGAGAATGCATATAACAGGCGTTCACTCCCTGACTGAAGGGAACAGACTGGCTCCCCCAAGTCACAGCCAGTGACTGCAAAGTGGAGGTGTTTGCACCAGAGGGTCCCCCTGTAGCTCTAAGCCTGAGGCCCAGCTCGCCACCACCCCTCCTCGCCCCAGATACAATGTTCTTTCCTGTCTCTTGCCATCAATCCTGTCTACCCTTTAAACTCTCACACTTGCCTTTAACTTGCCTTTAACGACCTAGTACAAATAATGCCCTGTCACCCTCATCTCCCTCGGTCACCCCAGGTGCGAACGCTCACACCTCACCACCACTGGTTGACTTGACTGCCCTCTATACCCTCGGGGGGCTGGTGGGAGGACGCTACAACATGTGTATTCAGTGTGCATGCATGTGCTGTGGTCTAAATGTCTGTGTCTCCCCAAGATTCATATGTTGAATCCTAACCCCAAAGTGATGGTATTAGGAGGTATGACCTTTGGGAGGTGATTAGGTCGTCAGGGTGGAGCCCTTGTGAATATGATTACTGCCTTATAAAACAGACCCTGTAGAGCCCCCTTGCCCCTTCCACCATGTGAGGACACAGTGAGAAGGTGCCGCCTATGGACCAGGAAGCTGGCCTTCACCAGATACAGAATCTGCCAGTGCAGATTCTTCCAGCCTCCAGAACTGTGAGAATTAAATGTCTGTAGTTTACAAGCTACCCAATCTAAGCAACTTTGTTATGGCAGCCCAAACAGACTAAGACAGTGTGTGCATATATGTGCGTGTGATATGTGTATGGTGCGTATATGGGCATAGTGTAGTGTGTGCATGTGTGCGGCATGTGCGCCATGGGTAAGAGGCAGTCAGCAGCCAGGGGCTCAGTCACTCTCCCTTAATACTCCCCGTCTGTCTCTCCAATTTCCTTCTAACCCACTCATCCTGCATGTCCCACATCTGGATGGAGGCCACAGCCATGGCCTCTCTCAGCCTCTTCTCACACCACTGTAACCACATTGCCCTCAACAACCTTCTGTGACTCCCCATGGCCCAGGAGACAAAGCCCAGTGCCTCACCAAGGCACTCAAGGCAGCCCATGATTGAGTCATCGTGGTTCCTTCCTGCCTTCTTTCTTCTCCTCCTACAAATGAACCCTCCTTCCTCTCTATCAATTCATTCCTGCCTGTGCTCAGTCAGTCTCAATTTAGAATTTACCAACATCTTTTCCACCTGGTGGATATACAGTAAATTTTCTTCTGAGTTTCTGCATTTTTAAAGCTTTCCAAAATGAGCATTATTATAAAAATGCACCCTTCTCCCCACCCCCCAGGCTACTGCTCTGCTTTTGAAGTATAACACTCATGTCTGTTGGGCCCATTCCTGTCTCTTGGTCGTATCTTCCCAGGTGGGTCCACTCCTGAAAACCTGTCCACTCCAACACGCCCCTGGCCCTGGACCCTAGCTGCCATGCCTGCCCCCAACTCCAGCCACCCAGATGCAGCCCAGGCCCCAGCCTTCACCTCTTCAGCCTTCAACCTTCTTGCTTAGAAAAGAGCAGATGGGCAGGTCAGTGCTCCTGGGCTCCCACACAGACAGCCCTCCTGTGGCCCTTCCCAGGCCATCTCTATGGATGGTGGTGCGTCCTTGTCTCCTGCCTGGTTCCTGCAGACAATCTCCTGACAGACTTCTTTCACCGCTGAGCACACTTTATCTCTAAGTTCATGCTTCTTCACCAACATGGACGTGATCCCTTATCAGGCCAATGTGGCAGACCCCTCGCCACCTCAGCCAGCCCCACACCAGGCTCAATGTTATTGGGATAGCTACCCCAGGCCACAGGCTCTGGTCTCAGTACGTCCTACTACTCATTGCCTCCAAGCCAGTCCCCTGGACAGTCAAGCAGATTCCCTGAACGCTGCACTTCACACACCCAGGTAACATTTAAGTAAATGCTGGGTGTCTGTGGCATTCAAATCCTGAGGTCAAGACTGCCTTTGCTGTGCACCAACCGCATGATCTTGAGTAGGTCACTTAGCCTCTCTGTGTCTTGGTCCCCAGACCTATAAAATGGGAACACTAATAGCATCTGTCCCAAAGGGTGGTCATGAGAAATGAGACAAACCATGTAAAATGGCTGTAATAGGGTCTCATGACATTCAATGTCACTATTCTTGTTTAGTGCTTTCCCTGTTAGAAAGTCTTTGGCTAGGGACAGAAGACTCATCAAGCAACTTTTATGTATAAGGGATGATTTTTGAACCCTCTGAGACATCTATAGAGATAAGTTATTCATTTTGACTAATAATTCTACACTTTTACCCTGGAGCTTCTTTTTCTAAAAATCTACTGTCAATGATTTTATTGATACCTAATATTACCAGTGTATCATCTACCACACATTGTCCTTCTAATGACAGTAACCTGCCTGCTTCAAAGATGATGGTGGCCCACCAACAGGAGATCCAAGTTCCTGGAGAAGCAGCCGGTCCCCCATCTGGGCTGGAATGTACAGAGTGAGCCTGAGCTATCTGTCCTCTCAGCAAGCGAGGAAGTGTCAAAGACCAGCAAAGTCATGTTGAAAGGACACATGAGCCAATTTCGAGAGGCTTCCTGCTGGCCAAAGACAGGACAGTCTGAGGACCAAAAAGAATAAGATCCACAATGGACTGAAGCACACACATATTAAAAATCCTTAAGTTCAGGGCCGGCCCGGTGGCGCACTGCTACAGTGCGCCGCTTGGGAGTGCGGTGGCGCTCCCGCCGAGGGTTCGGATCCCACATACAGACCGGCCGCTCACTGGCTGAGCGAGATGCGGGCGCGACACCAAGGGTTGTGATCCCGTTGCTGGTCCTGGTCCGGTACGGGCATGACACTGAGGGTTGCGATCCGTTGCCGGTCACGAAAAAAAGACAAAAAAGTAAAAAAAAAAAAAAAAATCCTTAAGTTCATAAAACAAAAACCCTGTGGGTCACTTTTAGTGACCAGAGCACAACTCAATCTGAAAATTCATCAATAAAATGGTTCTGTACGAACTGTAATTTCAGAAAAGCCAAGTCCCTAAATAAGAATTCCAGACAACAAACGAAGAAGGTAAAACAGAATGAGGAAATCAGCATCTGTAATGTGTGATGAAAACAGCTGCTGAGCACAAGGTGAGATGAGGGGAAGCCTGCTGATGGATGGATCCAGAACATCCCCAAAATGTCTGCAATGGTCAGATGTCATGTACCTCTGGGAGGGCCCCACCTACAAGCCCAAATACGGGGCCTCGAATTGATTCCAACCTATTGGTCTAACTACCATTTCACAGGAAAGACAAGGGGTAGAGAAACACGGTCATCAAAACCATGAATAAACAGTCAGCCAAATCCACAATTTGGGAAATTATACGAGTACCAGACAAAGTTCCAAGTTTCTCTAAAAAATAAATGGTGTGTGTGGCCGGCCCGGTGGCGCACTGCTACAGTGCGCCGCTTGGGAGCGCAGCAGCGCTCCCGCCGAGGGGTCGGATCCCCAATACAGACCGGTTCCCACTCACTGGCTGAGCAAGGAGTGGGCGCAACACCGAGGGTTGCGATCCCGTTGCCGGTCCCAGCCCGGTACGGGCACGACACTGAGGGTTGCGATCCGTTGCCGGACACGAAAAAAGACAAAAAGGAAAAAAAAAAAAAGAAATTTTACTTTGGGGCTGGCCCAGTGGCGCACTGCTACAGTGCGCCGCTTGGGA
>NW_007727358.1:406580-408528 GCF_000696425.1 Galeopterus variegatus
GGGGGCGCCGCGGCGCCCCCGCCAAGGGTTCGGATCCCACATACAGACTGGTTCCCGCTCACTGGCTGAGCCCGGTGTGGGAGCAACACCGAGGTTTGCGATCCCGTTGCCGGTCCCAGCCCGGTACGGGCACGACACTGAGGGTTGCGATCCGTTGCCGGACACGAAAAAAGACAAAAAGGAAAAAAAAAAAGAAAGAAAGAAATGGTGTGGGATTAAAAAATAGACAAAGAGGAATTACTCTAAATTAAGAGACTTGCAAGATCTATCAACCAAATTCAATGTTTGGACCTTGTTGGAATGCTAATTTGAAAAAAACAACTGTAAGAAGGTATTTTTGAGATCATCAGGAAAAAGTGAACATAGACTGGGTATTAGACGATTTTAAGAAATTATAAATTTGTAAGATAGTCCTGATTTTTTACTCAAGTATTTATGAGTGAAATTACATGACGTCTGGGATTTGTTCTATCCAAAACAAAACCAAAAAAAGTCTGGGGGAAGGGAGAAAGATAAAACAAGAACCATGACACATTGCTAAGTGATAAAGCAGGGTGCAAGTTTTGTAGGTGTAAGTTCATTATGCTATTCCCTCCTTTTTGTTTTTTGTTTTTTTTTTTAAAGATGACCGGTAAGGGGGTCTTAACCCTTGACTTGGTGTTGTCAGCACCACGCTCAGCCAGGTGAGCTAACCGGCCATCCCTATGTAGGGATCCGAACCTGTGGCGTTGGTGTTATCAGCACCACACTCTCCCAAGTGAGTCACGGGCCGGCCCAAGCCCCTTTTTTGTGTATTTTTTTTTCCTTTTTGTCTTTTCTCGTGACCGGTAACGGGATCGCAACCCTCAGTGTCACGCCCGCACCGCGCTCAACCAGTGAGCGGACCGGTCTCTATATGGGATCCAAACCCTCGGCGGGAGCGCCACCACACTCACAAGCGCCGCACTCTACCGAGTGCGCCACCAGGCTTTTGTGTATTTTTGAAAATCTGAATAATCTGTCTTGGCTATACACCTAAGAGGGGAACTGCTGGGTCACAGGACCCATATACATATACATGCCCAACTTTAAAAGATCATGCTAAATGTTTCGCAAAGGGATTGCCCCAATCTGCTCTCCCCAGCAACGTGAGCAGTACTACACACACACAGGATGCATGCTTTGTACTATCTTACCAATTACATATACATAAAAACAGAATCTCAGTACAGTCTTCATTCACATTTTCCTCCTTATTAATGATGCTGAACAGCTCTTCATATGCTTATTGGCCATATGTGTCTCCTGTGAAATTCCTGTTCATGTCTTTTGCTATTTTTCTTTTGCTTGTAATTTTCTTGATTTGTGGAAGTTCATTATATATTCTGAAAAAAATTCTTTGTTCGTTGCATAGTTTACCAATACGTTCTCCTAGTCTTTAAGTAGTCTTCATACTTGAAGATATCTATCTGATCAAGTTCTTCATTTTAATATCATCAAATGCACCAATCTTTTCCTTTGTGTCAATGCTTTTGTATCCTCACAACTCCTTCCTCCCTCAAGGTCTGAAAGAGTCACGTCAATTTTCTACCAAGAATATGCTCTCTTAATTTTTTTTATTCTCTTCTTGTTAGAGTTATTAGCCCCTTTTCATTCAACCTTGGTTTCTCTGTGGATTCTCTTTTCTTCTCTTGATCAATTGTACCAGCAGTTTGTCCATTTTGATGGTGTTTTTTTCCCCCAAAGAACCAACTTTTGCTTTTGTTGATTTTCTATATTGTGCCATTTAAAGTCCAGCTGGGGGCCGAGCCCATGGTGCACTTGGGAGAGTGCAGCGCTGGGAGCGCAGCAGCGCTCCCGTGCGGCGGGTTCAGATCCTATATAGGGATGACCGATGCACTCACAGCGCTCACTGGCTGAGCGCGGTGCGGCTGGTCTCAAAAAGGACAAAAAAAATAAAGAATAAAAA
>NW_007727358.1:409278-410735 GCF_000696425.1 Galeopterus variegatus
TGCACTCACAGCGCTCACTGGCTGAGCGCGGTGCGGCTGGTCTCAAAAAGGACAAAAAAAATAAAGAATAAAAAAAAAATAAAGTCCAGCTGAGGAACACAGAAGAGTACTCCTGGAACCATCCTGTCACTGACCTCACTCTGGCCAGTCTGTCCCACAGGTTGCTGCACTGTGGGCAGGGCCCTCAGCTCCTCCGCAGCAACACCTGGGGCCTGGGGCAGACAGGCTCCTTCTGTCTTCACACTGCACCTACACAGCTAGCAGACTGTCCACTGATCAGTTAGGAAGGCTCACTTTAAAAAAAATTCTTATAAAAAGTGTGCTTTAAAATTTTGCTTTTACATTTTAAAATTAATTTTGTAGCTACAGTTAAAGAATACTAGATGATTCCATATTTACTTAAAATAAATAAGGCAAGGTACTTAGAGTCACTTATAATCTGTCCATGAATAATTCAATAGATTTAAATGTAAATTTAAGGAATATTTTTGACAATCCATATTATATGGTCAGCCAGTGTCAACAAAATCAATATTTACTATAAAACTATTTTTTAATTAACTAAAAATGGAGGTTTGTACAGTGAGATACTTTTCTTAAATTGTGTTAATTATTTTAACAAGGGAGGGAGATATTCTAGCTTTCTGTAAGTATATAAATGTAAAATATATATTTTAAAATAAAAATTAAGGGGCCGGCCCGTGGCTCACTTGGGAGAGTGTGGTACTAATAACACCAAGGCCACAGGTTCAGATCCCTATATAGGGATGGCTGGTTAGCTCACTTGGGAGAGCGTGGTGCTGAGAACACCAAATCAAGGGTTAAGATCCACTTACCGGTCATCTTCTCAAAAATGAATGAATGAATGAATGAATGAATGAATGAATGAATGAATGAATGAATGAATAAATTAGATGATCTACTGCATAAATATACTGATATAAGAATTTTTTTTTCCTTTTTGTCTTTTTTTTACTGACCGGTAACAGGATCGCAACCCTCAGTGTCACGCCCGTACCGGGGACCGGCAACGGGATCGCAACCCTCGGTGTTGCGCCCACACCGCGCTCAGCCAGTGAGCAGGAACCGGTCTCCACATGGGATCCGAACCCTCGGCGGGAGCGCCGCCGCACTCTCAAGCGGCGCACTCTCCAGTGCACCACCAGGCCGGCCCAGAATTTTGAGTTATGTAAGTACCTTAGTCTTTAACTCAATTTTCTTTTCCTATTCATTCAAAACCAGAAAAATCATGAACAGCTTTACTATTTCAACTCACAAAAGATTTCCCAATTGAATAATAGGCCAAAGCAAACTACCAACACTGAAGCCTACAGTACCTACAGTATCAGAAAGGATGCACCCTAGCAATGCAACTATTTCCCAGGAGAGAAAACAGAGAATGCGCAGGCGTCTGCAGCACAGCATCAGAAACCAGGAGGCAAATGAAACAGGGGCCC
>NW_007727358.1:411311-414774 GCF_000696425.1 Galeopterus variegatus
CACTCTCCAGTGCACCACCAGGCCGGCCCAGAATTTTGAGTTATGTAAGTACCTTAGTCTTTAACTCAATTTTCTTTTCCTATTCATTCAAAACCAGAAAAATCATGAACAGCTTTACTATTTCAACTCACAAAAGATTTCCCAATTGAATAATAGGCCAAAGAAAACTACCAACACTGAAGCCTACAGTACCTACAGTATCAGAAAGGATGCACCCTAGCAATGCAACTATTTCCCAGGAGAGAAAACGGAGAATGCGCAGGCGTCTGCAGCACAGCATCAGAAACCAGGAGGCAAATGAAACAGGGGCCCAATGCCTCCAAAGAGGGACACAGGGTGGAAGCCTCACTTGCTCTGCTTCATCAGCATGGGGCCTGTTCTCAGTCTCCTGCCCAGGCACTGACTGGTTCTACTGTTCATTACAGCAACTTTCCCAAAGACCCATCAACTCTTCAGTGGATATAAACTCATCCACAGCTTATACCCTAGACCTCTGAATACCTCCCCTCAAGATCACCGACTTGAGCGTTCTACCAACCCTGGACTGTCCTCATCCAGTCCTAATCAACACTTCTACCATATACCCAGTCCTAATCCAAATCCCCACCCTCATATCAAGAGAGGGCCAGGAGAAGGGGACTGTCAACTTCTTGTACACAATGGAAGACGAGTACCCCAGAACAATGTTTTTCAAAGGGTACATATAAATCTACTTAGCAAAACAAAACAGAACACAATGGAATGAAAATATGTAGATGCATTGCACAGAGAAAGAGCAAACTCTGATTTGTAAAACTGACACTATATGGGTATGTGTGTATCTGTGAGTCCTGTAACATGTATTTCTCACTGTGGCTATAGGTTTCAAACAAAGTCTAAAAGCCACTGCCCATAAAAACCTAATAGATAGGAAAGCAGATTTTAAAAACAGCAACTCTCACTGCACTACAGGGAGGAGGAGGCTGTGCTGGGAAAGGAGGGCCACAGGGTCAGGAGGAAGGTAGCCCTGTGATCAGGAGGAGGCAGCCATGCAGTCAGGAGGAGGAGACTCCATGGTCAGAAGGAGGAGTTCCTGCAGTCATGAAGAAGAGATCCCAAGGTCAGGAGCAGGAGGCTACCCGGTAAGAAGGAGGAGGCCCCGTGGTCAGGAGGAGAAGGTCCTGTGTTCAGAAGGCGGCAGCAGCCATACTGTCAGGAGGAGTCCCACTTCAGAGCCACCACAGCAATTACAAGCAGTGCATGAGAATGAGAAATTCAAACACACATGGAGAGCACAAAGACGCGGGACAGGTGAGCACTGAGCCTAAGTGCTGTGGCCTAGGGAGAGGAAGGACATATCCATCATCATCAAGAAGAAGAGAAAGAAACTGTGGGCTCACATCCAGCATCACAGAAATAAGGACACAGGGTCCTGATGACCAACAACTTGTCAGGAACACCACTACTCCATGACACAGAATTCACTGATTGAGATTTGCTAAATGCAGGTGACAGCTCATGCTTATTTAATGTACATGCAGATAGGGAGATCCAAAACAAAGAGACTCGTGTGAATGGCAGAGTAGTAAACCACATCCATGTCCTTGCTCAGTCCACTGACAGGGCCTAGAAGCAGGCACAAGGAGCCCCTTGAGTGCTCAAATCTTGGTTTTTAAATACTGTCCTCTAATAAAGGGAATCAGGCTCCTCGAGAATGGGTGATTCTAGGACTGGAACAGAGAAAATATAAGATGAGCCCAGAGCATCTTGCAGTGCCAGAAAGAAAGGAAATGCAGGGAAAAAAAGGGATGCAGGGATATCAAAGGACACAGGAGCCAACCTGAGAGAGCCACAATGGCCAGATGTGCAAACGTTGGCATCAAAATAAATAATATAGCGCTGGATGATGACGTAAAGAATAAAATAAATACCCACGAGTCGATATCGATATAAACAAATAACTGAATAAATAATAACGAATGAACAAGGGAAGGAGACAACTCTTCCTTATAGAATTCCAGTTAAAGACGTAGAAGGAATATGAGGGAAATTGGAAATTGCCATGAGAATATCACAGTAATAATGCTGAAAGATCCTCTGAAGATGCAAAAATTAGTGGGTAGGACTTTAAGGGGAAATAGGATATTTGTATTCCCCCCCAAATATCTGTCAATTACTGTCATGGTTTTAACATATTAACAATTTAACAAATTCTTTGAGACTCCCCCATCTTTCCCGCCCCTTGAGTGAGGGTGGACTTAGGGGCTCTAATGAACAGAGCACAGAAAGGGGACAACAGTCACAGGACAGGGCAGAACACTCCACCACCAAGTGTTCCAGTGAGCATCTCGGTAATAATTCCTGTTGACATTGTGTCCCCAACCTGATATGATGAGAAGGGCATATCACCTCCGTGATCTCCCTCCCCAAGTCCACCCGGTCTAATCATGAGAAAACACCAGACAAACTGAAATTAGGAACAATCTACAATATACCTGACTTCTTCAAAAGTGTGAAGATTGCACCAAAAAAAACCCAAAAAAGACAGAAACTGTCACAAACTGAAGGTGATAAGTCACAATGCCTAAATGCAAGGTGGATCCTGGACCCAATTTTCGAGCAGAAAAGGGGTATTAACTAGTGGGAAAACCATAAAAACCCCAAAGCCTGTGGTTTAGTTAATATTGTCTTGATATTAATTAGTTTTGACAATGTATCCTGTGAACATTCAGGGAAGGGGGAGGGAGGCAATTCAAGTCTGCAGCAGTGACATTTCAAGCCGTGGAACTGAGGTCAGAGTTTCAACCCTGGGCCTCAGCTCATACTAGCTGAGTTATCTGAGCAAATTCCTTTAAAAAATTTGGTATGGCCTCAATTTCCTCATCTGTAAGGTGGGAACAACAATGACCACCCCAATCCACAGGTTGTTGTGAGCTATAAAGGTTGTTATAAAGCTCTTACCACAGTCTTCATGTATCATGAGGTCTCTCCCCATTGGGAGGTTATTAGTTATACCAGAGTTGTTAACAGTTTCCTGCCCTGGATACTGAACCACAGTCACAAGCATCGTTTTCAACTCAAGATTACTGTATTTACTCTTTTTTCCCCCTTTATCTCCCATCTCCCATATTTCCCCAGTCCTACCAATTTTGAAAAGCAAATAAGAGGGCTTTTTCCCTCTGCATAGTTTCCCTGCTGGCTGCCATTGTTCACAGCACTTGATATAGCAAATTCTGGCAATGTTTTCCCATTTGCTTTATCTAGAAGGTTGTTATTTACTGCTCCCACTGTTTGGGGGACAAAAATGTTAGCGATCTACCAAGAGGGCTTTCCACAAATAATGAGGTGTGTTTTTACAACAATCAGTATGTGGAGGGGACCACTGTTGGGAAAATAGAATAGTCTGGTCAGGGCCCTGGGTGTGGTTCAGCAAATTGTGTGTGTGTGTGTGTGTGTGTGTGTGTGTGTGTGTGTGTGTGTGTGT
>NW_007727358.1:415774-424152 GCF_000696425.1 Galeopterus variegatus
AGGGGGAGGGGGAGGAAGGGGAGGCCAGAGGTGGGAAGAGAGAGAGAGAGAGGAGTTTGGTGAGGCAGGCGGGCATTGGCCTCGGGCATCGGCCTCGGGCATCGGCCTCGGGCATCTGCCCGGTGCAGCCATGTTTTCCAACCTATGGCTCCAAGTACCTTTTGGCTGGTTACCTAGATCACAGACCTGCATGAAGGGGTCTGGTGACCCAGCCTGGCATGTGAGGGGTCTGGGGTCCCAGCCTGGCATGTGAAGAGCTTGTGATCCAGTCTGTGAATGGGCTTGAGGGGTCTGTGGGCCTTAGCTCGACAATCAGCCCAGTCGGTGCAGGATTACCAGCAGGTAAAAGAGCCCGACAACTAGCGTGGTCGCCCAGCTTTGCAACTGTTGTCACGAACAAGATTAAGAGAGCTAGACAACTGGCGCTGTGAGCAGGATTTCAGACATTAGCCACAGCAAACCCTGACAACCATTATGTTGGTTTCTTTTACTCAGAGTATGCCGACAATGGATTTAAGAGACTTTTAGCCTAAATTCTTCAATGTGGACTACTCAGATGATCTCTTGTTTCCTTGGGGATATCATAACCTGGGAGGATTTTCAGTACCAAGAGCCACTCAATCTGGGGCTGGCCCGTGGCTCACTCGCGAGAGTTTGGTGCTGATAACACAAAGGCCATGGGTTCGGATCCCATATAGGGATGGCCGGTTAGAGCATGGTGCTGATGACACCAAGTCAAGGGTTAAGATCCCCTTACTGGTCATCTTTAAAAAAAAAGGCCACCCAATCTGCTAGGGGGAAAATAAGCTCCACATTGTCCAACTTTGCCTACTGCAACAACAGCACCAGTTTACTGTCTACAGTTTGAAAGCACTGGGCAGTAACATGCCCCCCTACATGCAATCACCCAAGGACTCGCTGTGCCCTACCTGCCCTTCCAGACCCACCTGCCCTGCCCTGTCTCTGCCTAGGCGCTGGCCTCTGCACTACCCTGGCAGCAAGCAAGCCTAGGGCTGGCAACTGTCAATGCCAAAGACGAAACCTCTCCTCTGCCCACTCTAGGATCCCAGGCCCCGTGACAGAGCCAACCCACCAGCCACTGAATGAGTACTGGCCCACACCTGCCAGGTGCCCACATTATTATAGGCACAGGGACACAAGGGAGAACAACATGAGACTCACATATTCAGAGTTAATCAAAAGTGACTAAGTGGCCCCTTCAGAACCTCTGGTCAAGAGAGAAGGCCCCTGGGAGGAGTTGAACATTCACACTGAAGTCTAATAAATGACAACACAGGGCCTGCTACAAAGACTACGGAGATGAGCAGCCAAGGGAGCTGCCCACAGAAAGTCCTTGGTCTAGCTTTGCCACTGACCCACTGTGACCAAGGGCCCATGCCTCCATTTCCACACCTGCAAAATGGGTGTGCACGAGCACCTAGCTCAGAGAAGTTATTGTTGTTTATGAATGGATACAAAGCATTCAGAACGGTGTCTTGTGCAGAGTGAGTGTTACCTGCCCACTGACCCACTGTGACCAAGGGCCCATGCCTCCATTTCCACACCTGCAAAATGGGTGTGCATGAGCACCTAGCTCAGAGAAGTTATTGTTGTTTATGAATGGATACAAAGCATTCAGAACGGTGTCTTGTGCAGAGTGAGTGTTACCTGCTGTCACCAATGTCACCATCATTAATGTGCTTATTGTTATCAAAGAGGAGATGTTATCATATCATGCAAGATCAGAATCAGGCTTTTTTAAACCAGAGTTCAGAATTTAATCAAAAAATGATCACAAGTCACTGCAGAGTTGGAATGTGGAGCCACAGTATCTGACTGTCTTAAAAGTTGCCACATGGAGACTGGACTGCAGAATGCTTAAGGGAGTGGATCTGGAGGGTACCTGGGGTCACGAGCCTGGGGACAGTAAATAAGTCTGAGGGCAGAAGAACCAGAGAACAGTGTGTACCTGGGGCACCACCATAGACACTCGGAACCTGGGGAGAGGGGGCACGACGACTTGGGGCGCTGGCTCGAGGCTCATGCCACCTCATCCGTCTTGTCTCAGTTCATTCATCCAATCACTTTCCTCTTACCCTCAAGCCTTTAACAAAACTAAACTTCCTCCCTAACTACAAGAGGCGGTGAATTCTCCCTTCTTTACAGCTCTTTCACAGCACCACCATGACATCAAATGATGTTTTATTCACGTACAAAGCAGGCATTTGGTTTATTGGTTCATTTTATGTTTAATTATGCAGCACGAGATTACATGTGCATGCGAGTCTCACATAAGATTACAGCAGTCCCCCTTTATCCAAGGGAGATATGCTCCAAGACCCCCAGTGGATTCCTGAAACTACAGACAATATCAAACCCTATACATACTGTTCATTCCTATACATGTATACCTATGATAAAGTTTAATTTATACATTAGGCACAATAAGATTAACAATGATAATAAAATAGAACAATTATAACAATATGCCAGCATTGCCACTCTTGCACTTTGGCGCCATTATTAAGTAAAATAAGGATTACTTGAACATAAGCACTGTAATACCCCAACAGTTGATCTGATACCCAAGATGGTTACTAAGTGACTAACAGGAAGGTAGCGAGACAGCATGGATAAGCTGGACAAATGGATGATTCACATCAGGGTGGTGCAAGATTTCATCTTACACTACTTAACGCACAATTTAAAACTTAAAAATTTGGTTTATTTCTGGAATCTTCCATTTAATATTCTTGGACCCCAGTTGACCTCAGGTAACCAAAAAGGCAGAAAGCGAAACTGCGGTAAGGGGATACTACTGTATAACATTCTAGAAAGAGAACAAACCACATCTAATAGTTTCAAACACACTCTGCATACAGTAGGACAAGCTTTGAACACAATATAAAAAACAGAACTCACAAAATAGGTGCACTAAGATCGCATGTAATCTTACAACAGACATTCTACACTTGTTTCCTTTAAATAATCAGCAATTCAATTAACCAAAGTCTGAGTTTTGTTTCCAATTTTACAAAAACATCTCTGGAATTCTAAGAACTAGACACTGTTTAGACCAATGTCCTCAATTGTTCTGGTGAACACCGGGAGAGTGGCTTCTGCTCACCACAGTGGTGAGGAGTCCCTGCCACATGGAGGCCCGGTCTTAAGTTCTCCTAGGAGGTGGTTAACCTTAAAGTCAGCCTTCTTCACGTGCACCAGCCCCCTCTCATTATACCGATTATTTTGCTAGCAAGCAAAAAAAAAAAAAAAAAAAATGTGCAGCTGGAATTTAAGAGTATAATCTATTGCAGCTGGAATTTAAAAGTATAACCTATCAGATTCTAACAAAAGTGAGATTCCAGGGTGTATTCATCTAAGGGTAACAAATTTAGATGCCTCTCAGTTTCAAGAAAAGCTGTCACAAGAAGACACTAGTGCTTTTTCTATAAGTAAAACAAGATCTACTGCAATGAGAGCAGTACTTCTGGAAGAAGGAAGGCTCCGGCTGGTGCTGCAGCAGAATTACACGAGTGGCATAGAGATTGGGTATGGAGCTCTGAGCTGATGTGAAGTTCTACATGAACTTCCCTACAAAGCAATGAGGTCTCTAAAGAGAAACTGAAATGCCAAGGCAAAGAGGTTTTACGTGTCAGATTTGTTTAAGGCAAGGTACATCTTTCAAGAATTCCAGATAAAAGAGAAGAGAAAGCAACACCATTTAGTGCTTAGGGACACAGACTCTGGAGTGAGAAGTCTCTGCTGGGCCACTGGCTAGCGATACAACCTTGGACCAGTTGTCCCTGGCTCTCTAAATCTTGATTTGCTCATCAGTAGAGTGGGGAAACACCACCACCACTGCAGCAGGAGTACAGGGCTCAGGTGAGACAACACACCAGCCATGTCTGACACAGCCGCTTACCAAAGGGTCTGCTGCAGGGAACCCTACGCATTTTTGACTGTTGAGCTTTTCCTTTTCCACTTGAGAAACTGTTTTAGAAACTCTATGCTACACTGGAAACTCAAGCCACTGCCATTTACACTGCTTGTTTCTTGGGCCCGCCCTCTATGAGATAACAGCAGTCTCACACCTCCCCCAGGGGACAGAGGCAAATTAGGCTCCTAAAATGACCAACGGACTGTGTCCCACAATCAGCCAATCCAAATTAGCAGGACAGCATCAGAGGCAAATTAGGCTCCTAAAATTCCACTTGAGAAACTGTTTTAGAAACTCTATGCTACACTGGAAACTCAAGCCACTGCCATTTACACTGCTTGTTTCTTGGGCCCGCCCTCTATGAGATAACAGCAGTCTCACACTTCCCCCAGGGGACAGAGGCAAATTAGGCTCCTAAAATGACCAACGGACTGTGTCCCACAATCAGCCAATCCAAATTAGCAGGACAGCATCCCTCATTTACATAAGAGGACCTGAATGGGAACCTGTGAGGGAAAAGGGCAGGAATTTAGGCTATATAAAGGGGTCTTTTCCTTTGTTCTGGGAGACATTGGCTTGGGAGTTTCTGCCCTCCAGTGCTCTCCTTGCTTGCAAGCAAAAAGAGGCACTATAACACTGAACAAAGAGCTGCAACACTAAAATAAAGAGCTATAAAACTGCCACACTGATGCCGGTCTTGGATTTCTCTGTGCGTTCGCCCCATAACAGTCTATACCAGTCCAGTCATATGCTCCCAGCCCAGCCCATGACCTCTGGGTGCTACTACGCTCTACTGAGTGTGTGTGGTTGTCATAGTCTGTTTTCTGTCACTTAGAACACCTGAAACTGGGTAATTTATAGAGAAATAGCATTTATTTCTTACAGTTTTGGAGGCTAGAAAGTCCAAAGTTGAGAGGGTGCATCTGGTGACAGCCTTCTTCCTGGGGAAGGGGGCTCTCTGCAGGATCCCTAAATGGAGCAGAATACCACATGGCAAGAGGGTAAGAACATGCTAACGTGCTAGCTCAGGTCTCACTTCCTCTTCTTAAAAAGTCACCAGTTCCACTCCTATGATAACCCATTAACTCATCAACCCATGAATGGATTGATTCATTCATGAGGGCAGAGCCCTAATGATCCAATCACCTCTTTAAGGCCCCACCTCTCAGTACTCCCACATTAGAGATTAAGTTTCAACATGAGTTTTGGAGGGGATATTTAAACCACAGCAGTAGTCATACTCTCATGATGACAAAATGGGCTTTCCCCATGACTATCTTGGGGCCTTAGTAAGAGTGTTGTTTTCATTACCTGAGACCACAGCTCAACCTGGAGGGATCTGGCCACCCCAGAGAGCAGCAAGATCAAAAACCAGTGCAAAGCACCATGGAAGCATTCAAGGCTGCTAGCTTAAATCTCTGTACTTTTCCATTCTCATTAGTTACGGGCTGCCAGGAAATTTTAGCGGTGAACAGAATGAAGACAGGCTGGAAAAACAGTACTACTATTTTAAAACCTCCATGTGAGCCAATTAGAACCTCTTCTGCATATCAGTGGACTAAGACTCTCCAGGTAAGCCTATTCCAAAGGTGGCTGGGAGACTGGCTGGGACTAAGACCCAGGCCATAGGCTGGCGAACCAGGGCCCTGACAGTGGCCGGGGTATAGCTGTGCCTTGTTTTGTTGGTTTACATTTGACATCTGAGTAGACTGCAGGCAGCGCCAGTCACTTTTTACTGCCTCCCTAAAAAAGCATTTCAGAGGAATATCTTTGACTAATGTATAAATTAGCAATCCCCACACTATTACCCTTCTAACTAGCAGGACTAGATACTCCATCAAACGTAATTACATGATTTGACAGAAAATCAGAAAAATAAGTAAACACAACAATATCTCAGAAATCCAGCTGGATTTCTGGCAATGTTCACTATGTTCATTTGAGAGTTCTTTGTAGCAAATTATATAAGGGTCTTTTTATAAGTGCAGCCACAACAAAACAAATGTCAGAAAGTCATCTTCACTTTTACTTAAGCTGCTGAGAATTAGCAGTCAGTTCTTGACTTAAAAAGAGCCTTTAACAAGGAGATGCTGCTGTGGAGCTCTTTCTTTCCCTAGGGACAGGCCTGGGGTGAGGGAACCTGAAAGCCCAGCTGTTAACACACTTACTGAAGTCCCACCTCAACATGGAATGATCCATGCAAGTTCGAGCCATGGCCTTCACCTGCCAAAGCTAATTGTCTCTAGGCAAAGAGACACTAAAAATGCTTCTTATTTAAATGATGGGCCCAAGCAGCCCATCCAGTAACAACGCCTTCTGTAGAGAGCTTCTGTACTTTGCCATCTGCTATGGTTTGAATGTGTCCCCTCCAAAATCCAGGTGTTGAAATCTAATGGCCAGTGTGATGGTATTAAGAAGTGTTAGAAAAAAAAGAAAGAAGTGTTAAACCATAAGTCTAGTGAGTGGGATTAAGGCCCTTATAAAAGAGGCTTCTCGAAGCATTGTGACTCCCTTGCCCTTCTGCCTTCAGCCATGTGGGAATAAAGAGTTCCTCCCTCGGGAGGAAGCAGTAACAAGGTGCCATCTTGGAAGCAGAGAGCAGCCCTCACCAGAAATTGAACCTGCCAGTGCCTTGATCTTGAACTTCCAGCCTCCAGAACTATGAAAAATAAATTTCTGTTCTGTATAAATTACCTAGTCTCAGGTATTCTGTTACAGCAGCACAGATGGACCAAGACCCCACCCTTGTATTAGCCATCCTAAAACGTGGGTTTTAGGAACCTGGGTGGCACCAAGTTCACATGGGGGAACACAGACATGTGGCATCAACAGGAAGGGACTAAGAGATACAGGCAATTCACAAGGGGTGCCACAGGACCACATGTAAGATTCACCACAAACCTTGGGTCTTGTCATCTCCACAAAACAGGAACTCCCAGAGGCTAACGAAACAGTCCAAAGTCACATGGCCTAAGTGGCCTTGCCCCAGCTATTCAGGCAGCAGTGCATCCACCAGGCCCTCACCTGCACCGTCACCCTCAGGACCTGAAGATGGGCTCCCCCTTGGTGCATAGTGCAGTCTGCCCACAGGTGCCTTCAGCTTCCACTCTCTTTGGCCTTACGAGGCTTTTCTCATTCCCCTCACTGCATTTCTGACTGCCTGTCCCAATTTCAAGAGTCTAGCAGCAGAAACTGGAGGGGATTCCTGGTCTGTGCAGCACACAATGAACACGAGCAGCAGCAAGGCCTCTGAGAGTAGGGGAAGCCTTTTTTGTTAGTCTCTCTATAGTCACTCCTGAGATCAGGTGGCCCTGCCTGCCCCACAGGAGACATGGAGAGAGACTGCTGACCTGACCAGAAGCTCTCCACAGAGCCCCCAAAACACCTGCCCATGACACCAGATAAATAGTACGGGTAATGGAATGCTGCTTTCCGCTTAATTCACGAACAATGATACCATACTTCCCAACACTGCTGGCACTGACAGAAGCCTTGATTCCCACCCAGAACCACAGTACATGCTAACTTCAGCATGATATTGTGAAATATATATTTGGTCTTCATCCCCTCTTCCTAGCACACAACGCCTAAAATCCTTAGAATCTCTAAAGTGCTGTCTTTTTATATGCAAATTAGCTAACTGATGACTGGAAACCCCTAGGTAGCTTCAGGATGGGGGCTGGTCATCTGGTCACCCAACACCCCAAGGTACTCCCACCCCCAACATTGAGGGAGGGGAGGGGAGAGGAGATGAAGGTTAAATTGATCAACAGTGGCCAATGATCCAATCAATTATGCCTATGTAATGAAGCCTCCATAAAAACCCAAAAGGACTGGGTTCAGGGATCTTCTGGGTAGCTGAACACATGAAGGTTCCTGAGAGGTGGCAGGCCTGGGAAGAGCATGGAAGCTCCACACCCCTTCCCACATGCCTTATCAAGTGCATCACTTTATCTGTATCCTTTGTAATATCCTTTAAAATAAACCGGTAAAAACGTAAGCATTTCCCTGAGTTCTGTGAGCGCCTCCCCAAATTAATCAAACCCAAGGAGGGGGTTGTGGGAGCCCAATTTACTGATGGCCAATAAGAAGCACAGGTAAAACAACCTGTAGATTGCAACTGGTATCAGAAGTGCGCGGAAGCAGGGGGCAGTTTCGGGGACTGAACCCTCAACCTTCTTTTTTATTTATTTTTCTTTTTTGAACTTTTTTTAAATTTTAATTTTTATTTTTAAATTTTATTTTGTCAATATACAATGAGGTTGATTATTGTGGCCAATTACCGAAACCCCCCCACCCTCCTCCCTCTCCCCCTTCCCACCCAACAGTGTCCTTTCTGTTTGCTTGTTGTAACAACTTCAAGGAGTTGTTGTTAAGTCTTCTTCCCTGCCCCCCCGGATTTTGTGTGTGTGTGTGTGTGTGTGTGTGTGTGTGTGTGTGT
>NW_007727358.1:426016-426314 GCF_000696425.1 Galeopterus variegatus
TCTGAGGTTGTTGGATGGAATGTTCTGTAGATATGTGCCAAGTCCAATGGGTCTAGAGTATTGTTTAGATCTTGTCTCTGCTGATTCTTTGCCTAGATGATCTGTCCAATATTGACAGTGGGGTGTTCAGGTCCCCTACTATTATGGTATTAGTGTCTATTACCTTCTTTAGGTCTAAAAGAGTTTGTTTTATAAATCTGACTGCTCCAACATTGGCTGCGTACATACTGATGATTGTATGTCTTCTTGATGGATCAGTCCTTTTATCATTATGTAGTGTCCCTCATTGTCCCTTTTT
>NW_007727358.1:427246-427667 GCF_000696425.1 Galeopterus variegatus
TTGTTATTGGTCTGTTCAGATTTTCTATGTCTTCATGGCTCAGTTTTGGGAGCTTGTGTGTCCAGAAATTTATCCATTTCCTCCAGAATGTCAAACTTGTTGGCGTATAGTCGTTTATAGTAGTCTCAAATGATTCCTTGTATTTCAGATGAATCAGTTGTACTATCACCTTTTTCTTTTCTAATTTTTGTTATTAGAATCTTCTCTCTTCTTTTTTTTGTTTTCCAGGCTAATGGTTTGTCAATTTTATGTATCTTTTCAAAAAACCAACTTTTTGATTCGTTGATCTTTTGTATTGTTTTTTGGGTTTCAATTTCATTAAGTTCTGCTCTGATCTTGATGATTTCTTCCCGTCTGCTAACTTTAGATTTGGATTGTTCTTGTTTTTCTAGATCTTTAAGGTGCAGTGTTAGGTTGTTCA
>NW_007727359.1:0-12894 GCF_000696425.1 Galeopterus variegatus
CCTTCCACATTATAGCACCTGCCCATGCATGACCTTCAGAGACAGTTCTTTTCAACAGTTTCCACATGTGATATGCAGTGTACTATCAAAGAGATACTATGTAGGGGTATTCTCTAAGAATGTTTCAGTCAACTGAGTGCTTATGATCAAGTCTGGAGGTAAGAAGGGAACTTAAAACTCACTTAGTTCAACCATATGTTCTTATGCTTGAAGCATCTCCAGAAAGAGGCTCATGCTGGAGCTGGAGCTAATCCCAGCGCCTAGCTTTCAGCATGAGGCCAGTTTTTTAACCTGTTAATGCTTCATTTTCCTCGTGTGCAAAATGCGAATGATAGCAATACAACCTCTCTATAGCATCATTATGAGGATCAGATGAGTTATACATAAAACATTTAGAACCTGGTATCCACCCAGCCCCTGTCTTACCCATAGTATCTAGTTTCAGCTGGGTCACTTCGAGGGAGTCTATATATTGGATCAGCACAGATTGCTGATGATGTCTTTCTACCACTGAACCCAAATTCATGTCCTTGGAGTTTCTTCTCACTTTCCTAGTTCCATTCCTTGGAGTGAGGTAGCAAAAAGGCTTCATTCCAACTTCCCTTGAGTTGTCTTCAAATATTTGATTTCAGCATGGGCTCTGAAATGAGACAGACTGGATAGGGACGTGGGATTTACTGGAGCTAGTAACCTAAATCATTTAATATCATGTTTTCTAGGGGCTAAAAGGTGGTGCGGGAGGATCATAATAGTGCCAACTTCTTGGAGGTGTTGTACAGTCAAATGTATATAAGTGCTTAGAACTCAACTAATGGTGGCAATGTTTATAATGAGGATGATGATGGTGAAGAAGATATTGATCCCCATACTAGATTAAATATGCCCCAATCACCTTATACTGATCACAGTGTTTGCTCAGAGCTTCATCATATTTCACTGACAATCAAATTTGATATGACCTCAAAGTTACCCTCATGGCTATAGTCCTCAAATGGTTTACGTTGTGTATCAATTCTGTTTCTGTAGTTCTGACAAAGAAATCACCTTGATAATATGATTCACCTTTTCATTGGTAAAATGTTTTTGAGAGTTTGAATACCTTATCAAGATCAGAAATGTTCCCTGATAGAGAAACACAAGAGCCAAATATCTAGAAATTCTGAGCAGACACTCTTTTTTTCTTTAGTTGCAATTGCTTGGTACTTCTTATGTTATATTCTGCTTTTAGATTACTTTTCATATTGAAAATAGAAGTTTGTACAGTCCTTACTGTACAAACTTCCATCAGTGGAACCACATCACTCTTCATTTTAGGCAGTGCTTTTTTAAAATTTTTATTTTTTACAGTTACAGTCAACTATTTTCCTCTGAATTATTTATGTGTTTTCTAAGCAATCCTAAGAACGTTGACAAAACAAAGGATCACAGAGTCTCTCACTAAGAGAATTATGATAACATTTTCTTCCACCGTTCATTACTTCTAATCTAAAACCAACTGTCAGTCATCATTCTATAGTACAAATGTTTTCTTCATTGATTAAAATGATCTATTGCACATCACCTGCAAAATGAGGTGTCTTTTCAAGACATTCAAAGCCCTCTGTTACTTTAGTATTAATTTCTTCACCAAACTCATTTCCTTTAGTGAAGTTCCTTGCATTGTATCTTACACCTCATCTGTATCACTACATGAAACTTACCAATTGTTTCATGCTGCTTTGTAAGCTTCCTGATAGCATACCTGGTGCTCTGACTACATGGAAATGTTACTATCCACACCCCCACTGACCACTACACACGTGCACACACACACACTTCATCTTGAAAATGCTTCCTTACTCTTTGATTACCAGTTCAAACATTTTCTTCTAAGTATTTCCTAGTTCTGTGTTTTTGGGTGACAGGATGATAGACTAATTTGTACGGTTTAAATTCTCTATCACTTGCATACATTAGTTTTCAATAAAATAATATCTTTAAAAATATAGAATATAATTTATCTTTGAGTGTACTTCTTTATACACACTTATCATCTATCCTGTTTTTTGTGTACATGCTTCTAAAAGCCACTAGAATGAGCTTCACTGAAAGTAAACATTGATTATTTCTGGATGGTGAGATTTGAGGAAGTACTCTTTTTTATATGTGTACTTTACTTGTTGCTTGAATTTTATGCATTTATCATTAAAAACAGTAGTAGTCATTATTTAAATGAGTTTTTAATTGTTTATTTTTTATTTTTGGAAATATATATCTAAATAACATAAAGTGGAATAGAATGAATCTGCTATTTATACATCAAATTATTCTAAGGATCATACGATTGAAGTTAAGTAAACAATTTTAAGTAATTTTTAGAATCTATATATCCATTTGGCATATATTATAGAAACTCAGATGGCATTAAAACGAAGAGGAATTTTCCACATTTTTAATGCCATTATGATCTTCCTACCATAAAACTGAACTAAGAAATAAAAATATTCATAATGTAGTGAAAGAATTTATATAATATACAATTGTGAAGATATTATGGGAATTGCTAGGTAGTCAAATGTAAAAGGAACTGCTGTGTTGGCATGTCTGAAAAATAACTGGACTGCACAAATTTGGGCATCTTTATACTTTTCCATACGCAAACAATTGTGATAATCCTTTTTATAGGTTCTTACGGTAGAAGAAAACCATTTTTTTTAAATAAAATAGATTAACTAAACAGTCCACAGGCAGAGAATGTTTGAGCGATGCTGAGTGGCTATGCTCTGGCTGTCACTTAAAAAACAGGAAAGAGATAACATTTTAGTTTTTAATAGCTGGTTAACATTTGGCTCGTGTGAGTTTGCAGACAAATAATATCAGCTTCATCTCATCTAACTACATCTGACTTCAGGCAAGGACAAGGGGATCAATTCTCTCTATGATGGTGGAATGCTAAATAAGCTCTTCAAAACTGGTTTTACAAGATATTAAACCATAAATGTCCTCATGCTTGCGGATGAGCTTGCATTTCCAGCCCCGGCATTAATGCCTCCCTGTCTTTCCTCCATTTCTTCCCTTGAGGACTAGAAGGTGTCACAGCATCTGCTCACCGCATACATCACAGAATAAAAAACCGGGTGTTCCCTTCACATTCAATAAATAATCAACCAAACAAAAAGACATAAGAAAAGCCACAAACAAACAAAAATCAAAAATTAATCATTAGTTTCAAGTACTAAACTCTTTATAGGAAAACAATTCCATGGACCTGGTTTACGCAGGTAATAATTCCTTTTTTTCTCACTTTATCTTAATTATGTAAATCCTAATCCAGAATTGTCTAATAGCCACAGATGATAGATTAAAAGCAAAAGTAAAATAAAGAAACCTAATGAATTTTAAATTCCCTAAGTAATCCACTTGGTGATTTCCTTAAATGTCTAATAAATCTATATGTAGTCAGTACCAGAGGTAGTAAGACACCTCTTAGGTGTCTCAAATAATGGAATTCAAGTCACTTCCTAACTATAAATCCTTGGGCACAAATGCACACCCGCTCTAAAACTGAGTTTTTCCACTTTCAATTTGGGCATAATGGCACTTGTCTCATTGTAATGGTGAGGCCTGAATAGGATAATGAATCTTGATTTCTAAGCAAAGCACCTGGGAATGAATGAAATGTAAGTAATACTTATTCATTCCAAATACGTTATACATAGGCATACTTTTTCAAGGTGCTGGGCTCTTAAATGTCAACACACAATCCCTAGAGAAGGCTGAAAGCTCATTAGGGTATTGAAACACTCGTTCCTACAACTCAGGGCCCAAGCACTTGAATCAACTCCTTTGATTAACTGATTGAGCTGAGTGTCTGCAATAACTTTGAGGTATCAGAACTCTCAGAATTCCTAAATTTAAGTAGTTTTGGTCTAAGCTTAGGATAGAGTATGGTGACCCTTATTTGTGGAATCTAAAAAAGCCTAACTCACAGAAACAGAGAGTAGAAAGTGGTTACCAGGGGCTGGGGGGTGGGGAAAATGGGGACATGTTGGTCAAAGGGTCCAAACTTTCAGTTATAAGATGAATAAGTTCTAGAGATCTAATGTCCAACATGGTGACTATAGTTAATACTAATGAATGTATTGTATACTTGAAATGTGCTAGGAGAAGAGATCTCAGGTGTTCATACCACACACAAAAAATAGTAACTATGGATATGTTCATTACCTTGATTGTAGTAATCATTTCACAATGGTTACATATATCAAATCTTAACATGGTTCACCATAAATATATATAATTTTTATTTTTCAATCATATCTCAATAAAGCTAGACAGAAAAGAACACAATGAAAGAAAAAAAAGTACTGTATTTCCCATGTTCTCTTTGGATGTTAAAGGTCAAATGAGAGCTGATGTCCTCCACGTGGAGGACAGCAATGCCACAATTGTTCCACACATCCCTGGGCAACAGTGAACTCCCTCCCCAGTGTAACCTGTGCCACCGAAGGGAGCTTGTGGTTGTCACCATGCTCAGCACCAGCTCCCTGCAGTTACATTACTGGCCCCTGGTGCAGCAGCTCTCAGTGCCTACAATGGTACCAATTCTCTGAGGAACCCAGTGCCCTATGTTTACCCAAAAAGTGTTTGGCTTCTACGAGAATCCAAAAATTTCTATGAACCTATCAATACCACCTCCAGATACCAGGTGACTAGTGTCTCCATGCTCTGGGTCAAACATGTCCCCCCAAATTTCCCCCAAGTTTATGTATTGAAAACTGGACCCCCATTGTAACACTGTTAAGAGGGTGGGAAATCCAATTCTGATATTTGAAAGGTGGGGCCTTTGAGAGCTGGCTGGCTTCTAAGGGCTGTGCTCTTGTGAATGGGTTAATCCATTTATGGAGTAATGAGTTATCATAGGTGTGGACAGGTGGCTTTATAAGGAGTACACGAGAGAGCTCTTGCAATTCTCGCCATGTGACACCCTGCGTTGCTGTAGAGAGTCACCAGCAAGAAGAAGGCCCTCACCAGATGTATTCCCTGGACTGTGGACTTCCCCACCTCCTAAACTGTCAGAAATAAATTTCATTTTTTTGATAAATTACCCAGTGTCAGGTATTCTGTTATAAGCGACAGAAACAGACTAATACACTCTATGAAAACGAGGCACATTTCTATGCTAGAATTTAAATGCTTCTTAGTGAGACTGGTTGATGCTCTTTAGAGCCCCTTCAGGGAACCAACCTGACGCACAGGTGGAGTAAAGCACGTAGTCGTCCCTGCTGCCTGTCCTGCTGTGCCTTGTGATAGGATACAGACTAATTGATCAAGCAGGGCGGGCTCAGCCTTTTCACCACTGCCTTGACATTAGATGAAAGGGGACATTTGTATTTTTCTGATCAGAGCTATGTGCCTGTCATTTCAGCATTCACTTGCAGGATCATCCCCTTCCCCTCCAGCTGGCTCCCGCATTCCCACAGATCCTTAGGCCCTCGCAAAGACATGCTTAGAATAGGCATTGAGGAAATTTACAACAGTGAAAAAGAGAGTTGTAAGTGGCTAACTCAAGAAAACACATATAAATGTCAAGTCCTTGGTATTCTGACACCCAAAGCACCATCGAAGAGGGAAAAGAAATATCTTTAAAGCATATCAAGGGGAAAATATTAGATTTAGGAGAAATAACGTAACATTTACAGTTAATTGGATGCTTTGCTTGTATTCTTTTAAGATTTGCTTAATGTTAATATAAATAATGAGTTGATAGTTATATGCTATATTTTACTATTTCTAATAAAATTTTTATAATGAAAAAGCCATTATTGCCTGCCTGCCTAATGTGTTAATCTATTCTCTTGATTTCCCCACACACAGAAGTAGCCTTTGCCAAATGATTAATAGTTTTTATGGTCACAATTAACTGTAATTGAAGCCATGGAACTCAGGAGGAAATGAGCAATCCCTAAAATACAGCCTTAAAGCCCATAAAGAAACAGCAACCCAATATGTATTGAGTCCACTTAGACTCCTAACATGTGGATTAAGACTCATTTTGTGGTCACCATTAAAAATCAAATGCTATAGGCATTCACTTTCTTCTTATGACAAGGTTTAAAAGCAGAGGTGTGCTGGAGCCAGCTTGTACCAGCTCCTAAGAAAGTCAATTCTGTGAATTTTCTTTCAACTTTTTGTGCAGTGACATCAACTTGGTAGCTTGAAATTGACATGGTGGGAGTGTTTACACCACGGAAATCAGCAAAAGCTACAAATCACGATGGTCTTTTCTTTTCTTTTTTCCTTCTCTGTCTCTCTTTCTTTGAATCTGTTTATCAACACAGGCCTACTTAAAAGAGCAAATTTTAAATGTACTTAAGTCAGAGTTACTTCTAGAACAATATTTTGAGTTTAAAAATTGCCTAAGTAAATGCAACAATCACCTGAATAAAACACTTCTCATTTCTTCATTCCTTTCTCACCTTATTATCTTATCTTCTACAAGCTTTTTTTCCCAGAAAATTTACATTTTCTCTGAATCTCACTTTTTAAACTTTAAAAATTTTCTGTTGTCTATGCTTTACAGTTTATCATGCTTTTTCAAAGACTACCATCTACTTTTACTGATACCTGCTTCTTGCTTTTATTAGTAACTTACCCATAAGCTAAACGTACATTAGATATGAAGTTTCCCTAGAAGATAAAAACCACATTTCCCACTGAGAGCCTAATGTGTAGAAAATTAGCACATTGTGAATGAGGAAATTAGTAGTGCTGGTAGAAGTGAGAACAAGAGAGGACTGGTGGTAGCAAGACAGTAATAATAGGTAACATATGCTGCCTTGTCTACGCTATGTCGGATGTTAATCTTAAAAATTTTCTTTTACTTTTTAAAATCCATCCTGTTAAGTACCTTATGTGGTTGCAATGATTGCCCATTTAAATGGGTCTGACTTTTGACGATGGCACGCCGTGAATGTGCAGCAGAACAGAGATTTGAACCCCATTTTTATTCATGCTTTCTCCAGTGCTCATGATCTCTAGTGACATGATTGAGGAGACAATGTTAATGCCCAAGTTGAGTATGGATGAAGGTCATCTTGGCACATTATAACAAGTTAAGAAGCAAAGATATCTAAACAGAGGAAGAGCAGTAGACTGCTTTAAATTAAAGAATGACAAAAAATATACTCTGAACTAACTACAGTAGGGAAAAATGTAAAAGAGGGGTGCAGGAATTTATATAAAAGCATATACCGTACTCTCTAATCTTAAGTCCTACATGATTTTTCAGAATGACTTTGTTGAAATTTCCAACAAAAAATGATTCAATTGACAGTCTGATTAAAAATTGGGTTTAGCATTGAGCTCACTGGCAGGAAAAGGGTGCCCTAGAGAGTAGACATGGTCTGCTTATTAAAGATTTGGGTCCCTGTGATAAATAATTTATTTGAAATTTTATTTTGCATACCGGGTGTTTCAGTGATTGTTGTAAAGACGCAAGAGAATGATGAACCCATAGAGTTCTGTCAGTCTTGTTTAGGACAGGAAGGCTCTAAGCCAGGCTCTAGACCAGCCTGTCTCATGTTGGAATCACATTCTCCATGGGGCTGACTCCTCAAACCTGTGTTAGATGTTCCAGAGTGTATGGACTTTGTGAGTCCTAGAAATTCTCACACTACTGTCTGTCTCTTCTAAATTCTAAGACTCGTGAAGGCAAGATAGATATCTGTCTTGAAGACAGCTGCTTCATTGCCAGCTGGCACAGTGGTTCAATGAGTAAGTGATAAATAAATTGTTGAATGAATAAATGAGAATCCTGGGTGGCCCAAGTGTTACCGTCATTCTATGGATAACCCAATTTGGTGGGTGAGCCAGACCTCTTTATACCTGTAGTTACAATACATCTATTGCTATGGTCTGAATGTTTGTGTCCCCCCAAAATTCATAGGTTGAAACCTAGTCTTCAATGCAATTGTATGAAGAGGTGTGGCCGTTAGGAGGTGATTAGGTTATAACGGCTCCACTCTCATGAATGGGATTAGTGACCAAGGGAGCTTGTTCATCCCTTATGCCATGTGAGAATGCATCAAGAAGGCACTATCTTTGAAGCAGAGAGCCTTCACGAGACACCAAATCTGCTGATGCCTTGATCTTGGACTTCCCAGCTTCCAGAACTTTGAGCAATGAATGTCTGTTGTTTGCAAACTACCCCGTCTAAGCTATTTTGTGATAGCAGCCCAAATGAACTAAGACATCTACTAATCACAAAATTCTGTTAGAGGAAAGTTTAGGTAACAAACAGATTTTTTTTCAAAAATAACTTAATTTTATCCTGGCCACTTACAACCATAACATATTTTCCCAGAAATTATTGCTAGATCCTCAGTACAATTTCAGACAGATTAGAAGCAGATCAAATGTTGGAAAAGAATTTGCGAGTTTAGAATAAGAACTTTCCCTATATCCTTTCTATTTTTCTCGGACCCCAAAATTGATCTCATTATGGTTGCCTGGACTCCAACGAGAAACATTTCAGGCAATGCTGTTGGCTCATATGCTACAGCATTACTTCCACAGAAGGCAGCACAATCATTAGTGTATAAAAGTACCCAATGGTATGTTAAAAACCCTGCTTAGTGTAACTAGGTCTTACCGCAAACTTCCACTTGTCTTCAATCAGCACATATGAAAGTAAAGATGTGAAGGGGCAGATAGTAAACCAAAGTTGGAAAAAAGGGAAAATGATATAATTGCAAAATTTGACCTTAGGAAACTTGATTTGGATTATAGCCACCACAACTGCAACTCACAAGGCCAGTAATGGTAATCAATAAAAATTGATATAAATAAAAATTCTCCATTATTAGTCAAATTTGTATGACTACACAGAAAAGAATAGGACTCAATGAAAATACTTTCGGTAAAATATAATTTTAAAAAAAATTTTTTTCATTAATGTATACAATGTCAAACATCAAAATAAATTGCATTAATCTAAATAACTCTAGAAATTATTTTCATAAATTCTGTCAACACTGGTGTACACTTAATTATTATGATTTCATTTATAAATATAAATGCAAGAGTCAGGAACTAATTGATCACTTTATGCAAAGATGCACATTAACTGTATTCCTATTCTTAGAAATAATAAGAACTTTATTTTTCATTTTTGCTTATGACAGCAATATTCTTGAATAGTCTAATCAATAGCTGAGTACAGTAGGCAAACTTGGCCAGTGAGTACTGGGCTATCAAAAACTATTAGTGAGTACTGGTTCCCCAGTGTATTACATAATTTATGTGGTAGCTGTTTCAATTCAAAGTCAATCATTTTATTGAAAGGTTATTTGATAACATATGTGGTCTCTCCCACTTTAGTGGAAGTAGTAGATTTTGATTGAATCTATCTTTAGTAGATTAATGATAGCACGAAAGGTAACAAGTTGTCCTTCAGGAATAACTCACATTTGTTGATAAAAGCATTAAGTGACTCAATCCATAGAACTAATATTTCAAAACACATTATTAAAGTTGATTTTGTAAATATACTTATGTAACTACATAATCTTAGTTCTCCTCAGAGATCTTACAAGCCACTCGGTTCTGTGACCTGCTCCTCAAAACCTAATTTACTAGTGACTGTTCGTGACATTTTCAACCCACACAAATAACTTCAATGTGAATCACAGTTCATAACTGTAATGATGTATAAAACTTATCAAAAAAGTTTATTAAATAGTTTAATCATAACTCATTTTACAAATAGTTTGAGCAAAGCAATTTGCCTCAAATGACATAAATTTTTAATGACAAAATCAATGCTGGAATTCACTTATAGTGACTTAGTCATGAACTCACAGCAAGAAAACCAATTACTTATATACTCTAATTTTATAACTTGTTTTTCAATTTTCAATACATTTATTAATAATTGCTACTTGATTTATAGGTTAATCTTAGTGATCTCAATCTCCTGTCTTCCATAGCCCACCTCCAGATGATGCTACTGTAGAATTTAAAATTGAGTATTAACATTGTAAGTGTGAGATAAAAAAAAAAAAAGATAAATCATTGGTATCACGGTAATCATACCATTACTATTTGCATTTTGGAAGAAATTCATTGGCCATCTTTTGCTTATTTCCTTTTTCAAATCATCCAAAGAAAGGGAGCTCCTCAGGGTGAGTCAGGCCATTTATATCAGGTTGTGGAGTCTCGGACTGTACATCATAAATTATTTTAACTTGCCTGCCTCCCTGAGCCTTCCAATTTCTTTTTCACTATAGTGAAAAAGGTATTTTTACTTTATTTATTTGGTAGGCTATTGTTTGATCTAGACTTCATGGGGCCATCACACACACACAAAAAAACTATTAGAGTCAGCTCCAGCTGTTTTTACTAAAATGTAAACCCTTGTATTATGGCAGAGCATGCTCATGTCAATGAATCCTGCCGTATCCAGTCTTATATCACACACACACACACATACCATCAGCCAAAAACCCTCAAAATTCACTTCCGTCCACACACCCTGGTTCTCATTGACATATATTAGCAATATCCTGAATCTGTTTGCTGTGTTGACATTTTTTCTCCCGGGAGCAGGGCTTATGCTTCATTCCAGACAGGTTGAGAACTGACCCTGGTTATTGACTTGGAGGCAATGAGGGGCAGTGAGAGCAGAACAAGTTTTATCCTGCAAGACACCTGCTGTCAGTAAAGCCTTTACTTGGTCTCCAGGCAAAGGAAAGCTAATTTCTCTTAGCAAGTAGGGACTCGGGGAACTGACGATCAAAGGGTCTTGTGTTTATCCACCCGTATATCCCTGGGCAAATCCGAGGAACCTAATTTTTTTTTTTTTTTCATTTGGGACCCTGATTTTGACATAAAAGATCCGGCAGAGTTGCGGCTCTGCCATCTTTCTAATCAGAGCCCTAAGACTGACCTTCAGCATGTTGTTTTTTGAGGCTACAGAATAGTCTCCCTCAAAGCTCTAATTGGAACCCACCGGCTTAAAGAACATGCCTTAAGTTGGCATTTGACTGTCCTGAAATTGTCATGTCTTTTTGTAAGTTCTGTCAGGAGCCATTCTACTCCATCATCCTGATGTATAGCAAGATTTTCTCAGTCTTCCAGGACATTGCTGTGAGCTAGTAGCTCCTTCCAAGTAAACCCAGCCACTGCATGCTCGGAATTACTATCACCAGGGTCAATGATAGCATGATGGTCACTGTTACTTTCATTAGGGTGAGCAACCCAAATCTTAAAACCCATCTTGAGGATCTGTATTTTAAGAATACTTCCAGCACAAATTGTCTTAGCCAAGAAACTTTAGAAAACAGAGCCTGAGGAAAGGATTCATGTGCTAAAATTTTATTGGGGTGTTACAAGCCCAGAGCAGAGAAAGTGGGTGTGAAAGATGGTGAGGCAAAGGAAGATACTGAGCAGTGGACGGCCACCACTTCACAGACCTACAGAGTCCCAAGCTGGTCCGGATTGCTCACTCAGCACTGGGGATTCTCCAGAAGTGTTGCAAGGAGGAATCTCATCTTGGGAAGAAGAGGGTGAATGTATCTGCCCGGCTCCCTCCTGTCTCCCATTTCACATTGGTTAAGCTTCACCTTCTGGATAGCTAATTACCTCCAGACCTCTTGAAAGACACGGAAGGTCAGAACCCACCCCCTGAGGCGAGATGATACACTCAATTCCAGAAGTCTGGAATAGGTAAAATTGAGAATTGAAAAAGAGGGGAATTGGGGGGAATCTGAGAAGGTAGAAGAAGTTTTGTTCTGAAACAGCCCCAGGTTTCCACTCATTCACCCATGCACTCATGTCCTCTCATCATAAACAGATCCCGTGATGAAATGTGGGGCTTCTATGTTGTCAACGAGAAAAATCGATGCATCACAGAGACATAATTCATGTCCATGGGACTTTAGAATTGATTGAAGATCACGTGTATGGGAATAAAAGAATTAAGAAAGCCTACAGTTTTAAGTGATTCATAAAACAGAATACGGATATAGAGTAAAGGGGTGATGAGAAGTAAAGGATTAGTTACTTAGTGAAAACTTTCTGAAAGAAAATTTGACGTTTTGGTCTACATTTTTTTAAAGCAAAACTTGCAAAGATAGCTTCTGCCTCTTGTATATCTTGGTTCATTTTCACCATAGTATATGTGATCTAATTCTCTCTCCTTTTGTACCAACAAAACCAGTCACAGCCCAGACAGTTCAGCAAATCAAGACACTCCGACATGATTATGCATCGTCAAGCAGCTGGAGAATTGACATAGCTAGATACATCTTTATATATATATTTATTTAAAGAACATATCTATCACAAACTGTGGTAACAGTTCTAAGGACAGTCAAAGGTATCATTGAATGCCACTAATTCTACAGAAAATTTTAATAAGAATAAAAACTTGGAAAAAGAGATGGGTGATAGGGAAAGAGGATCATGTCAGGAAGACCATTACCTTCATAATTTAGATAACTGCGAATATTTAATTTCCATCCAAATCACACATTTAATCCAGTAACAACTGACATTAAACACATTTTATTTAAATTGAATTCATATTAGATTATCATAATGCCATTAATAGACAAATTGCTTCCCAAGGGTATTAACTGCATAAAAACAAACACCTTTCAAAAGTAAATATGTAGTGAATGATTCAAAATTCTTTATTACATTATTTCTTTTAAATTTTCTCAACAAAATGGGCTTTATTAACATTTTGAATGTACAATATTTAAAACCTACAATAAGCCATACCTATATGAGTATCACACACTAATGGAATATATTTATTATGGATACCGGTATAACAATTTAAAGTCATTTTAAATACAAAATATATTGTGCTTCAATTTTATATGAGTACTCTACATACACACACACACA
>NW_007727359.1:13852-14770 GCF_000696425.1 Galeopterus variegatus
ACACACACACACAAGCACGTTGCTTCTCTTTAACTATGTTATAAATTAGAAGTCTTGGCTGTATTTGATGAGGATACCATTCATAGCACATGCTATTTTGGGTCAGTTCATTGCCTTTCTTTTTATAAGGCCAATTTACATCAGTAGGGGAAAAACCATGCATCAGTTTAACACTATATGAGTTAAATAATACTCCCTCAAAGATTAGATTTCATTGTTTTCTATACAGTGTCTACATGACGATTAGTGTAAAAGAGCTAATGCACATAATAATGATATTGTTTAAGCCCTTGCTATGATATCTAAGCTCTCTCCTTTCTTTTTTCCAACTTATTTCCAATCACTTGATGGTCTAACTTTTGCCACGCTATGTAATAATGACTTGAGGAGTAATTTGGGACAATTTAGTTAATGGAAATACCTAGGTCTTCTCCTCAAAGAAGGATGCTTTTAAGCTTTACTCATACTTTAATTAGCATAAATTTTTATTGTTGGTTTATACGTACAGGTTAATTATTTCTATTTACATCCATTTATTCTGTTCTCTGCAGTGAAACTTTTGAATTGTCGTAGGTACCTCTCCCACATCGGCTTGATAAATATAACTTCTACATTTTAATCAAATTCTTGTTGTTGAACTACAGATAGATCTTCCATACGATCCAGCAATCCCTCTTCTGGGTATATACCCAGCAGAGTAGAAATCATCATGTCGAAAGGATACCTGCACTCACATGTTCATCGCATCTCTGTTTACAATAGCCAAGACATGGAACCAACCTGCATGTTCAACCATACCATCAATGGATGATTGGATAAGGAAACTGTGGTATATATACATCATGGAATACTACTGTGCCATAAAAAAGAATGAAATACTCCCATTTGTAACAACATGGATGAGCCTGGAGAAACTTA
>NW_007727359.1:15737-18004 GCF_000696425.1 Galeopterus variegatus
TAAATGAATCAAGAACAAAGCCTTCCAGAAAATTCACCTAGACTGTGTTCTTAACCAGTTGGGTCAACAGACCCCCCTGGCAGTCTGGTGAAGTTTGCTCATGTCATCTTACAATAATATTGATATATAGGTATCAAAAGATTATATAATAATATATGTTATATTAAATAACAAGCTCTAATGGCAGGCTAATAACTTTAATTTCTAGAGATGAACATAAAGTAGATGTTGAGATATCTACAACTATAATGTGACATGAAAACATTTGATTTCTATTGGTGAAAAACACAGGTACTATATTAATACCACTGCGGTTAATTGCCAAAAATCATAACTAAAGGAAAAGTTACATTTCATTTATTAATTCAGGTTTTGAAAATAAAGTTAAGATATCTGATATAAAGTGAGATGAAGTCATTAATTCACACAATCTGTTTAGAGTTACAAATAGCTATGATTTCAATGAACTGTGTTACAATCCAGTTTGCTTTTCATCATTGCCAGGAATATATTGTGAGAGTTTAGTAAAATGTCTCCTGAAATTAAGTCTCTTTCAAGTGTAGCTTGGATTTCTAACATTGCACAGGGATTTCTAAAGAATAAAATGCATTCAATTTTATCTATTTACTTTTTGTATGTCTATGTATTGTGGAGAAGTTACCAGCTTTCAAAAAACTCCAATTTTCAAGTGGTAAAGTCACTAGGAACAAAATATGATACATAACTTCTGCTTTTGTAGTAAACATGGTACTTAGAAACAGTTTTCAAAGCTCTTCATTAAACCCTAATATAGAAACCATGCTCCTACCACCAAACAAATATATTCTTCCATATTAACATAGGTGTAACTACAAAATTATTGGTGTGTCTAATATCACTTAAATTTTAGTAAATGCAATTCAAGCTGACAGGGCTCTTTGTCTTTTAAAGCAAATATTATGTTTATGGTCTCAACTTCCTAGTTTTCTCAGTGTTGGTCCCTAAATAATTTGCTTACATCACAAAAATAATTTCATTTATATAAAAAATCACCATCCAACCAGCTAGCTTATCAGAGTTACCCAGCCTTTGAATCACTGAAACATATTTCATTTGAACATACATCCATCAAATTAGCTCCATATGTCAACTCAAGGAGCATTAACTTCAACTTTCACATGGACAGGAGATTCTATAAAACCACGCTGACAAGGTAGTTTCACAGCTCTTGTTTTTATGTGGACCCGAAAAGTTAATTTAAATGCATACTGGAGAAGCTTGATTTTATTGAATATGTGGGATATATAGTATATACCGTTTTAGCCTAACATCTGCTGTGTTTGGATGTGTGTGTGGGTGAGCACTGTGCACACCCGCATGGCTTAGCCTCAGCAGTGATTATTCAATAGATGACAGGCTGGGGAGAGCAGTCCCCAGGATAAAGGTGGAGGAGATTGGCAGCAGGGAGATTGGAATGCAGGATGGGTACCAGGGAGAGTTTTAACAGCTTTAAAACTTTTTGGCTTTGATTTATAAAGATTCACTTTATTCTCAGTGTTCAACAAGAGCCCCTGGCTGATAAGGCGTTTCCACTGTGTTGTGTTGTTCCCCCCCACACACACCCCGACTTCTTTCAGTGTTCTATAAACTGACGTGGGGATAAAAGGAGACACACAGGTTTCTCTCCTGTTTGAATCTTCTCATGTATAAGGACTGAGAAGAAGAAATTCACTTTGTGAACTTGCCGTGGTGCGTTGGTTGTCTCGTGATGCAAACAGATCACATACAGAGACTGAACAGACTATGCAATTATTTCTCACGCCTATCAAGTCCAAATGAAGGGTTTAAGGATAAAGGCGGGAAGATCTCTGCCTACTCCAACCAATTCTTTCTGACTTAAATCATGGTGGCCTTCTCCACCTATGGCTCCCAAGGCCATCCTGGGGTCATCTGCACTTCAGTCTCAGAAAGCGGGAGAAATCAGAGAGGTCTGCATGGACATTTTTGTTGCCAGGTCTGGGAGTAATATTCATCAGTTGTGTCCACATTTCATGAAACCAGCTCAGTTACATGGTCCCCACACGTAAGGGGAGGCTGAGAATGCAGGCTGTGTGGCCGAGAGAAAAGAGAGTGGTCTTTGGAGGACACACAGACAGTCCCTGGCACGCAGGGTTCTCCGTGTGAGTTCTCTGATGCTTCGTAACAGGTGTTTCCACATTCCTTGGATTCCATTTACCATTAAATGCCACCTTTAGATTACAAGCTGTATTCTATTTATTTATTTATTT
>NW_007727359.1:18647-21175 GCF_000696425.1 Galeopterus variegatus
CAAGAGCACAAGATCTTACTCTTCCTGTCTAACTGTAACTTTGTAACTTTGTACTGGTCTATGAACCTCTCCCTGGCACCCCCCACCCCACAAACACCCCTCCAGTAACCACTATTCTACTCTCTCTTTCTTTTCATTTACTTTTTAATTATTTTTATTAATTGACCCATGATAATTGTATATATGTATAGAGTACAATATATATTTGTGTACATTCATACTGTGTGCAATGATTATATCAGGGCATTTATGGATATATGTGACGTATTTAAGCATCAGCAATAACAATCTTTTCACTGTTTAAAATCATGAAATCTCCAAGGTTCAAGGGATTCTTAAGATAACTTCAAATCCCTATTTTGGCAGATGCATAAATGAAGTTTAGAAAAATCTGAGTTTATTATTTAAATTTTTCTTTTTTCCCTTCAGAACATAGCTTATACTTGTGCTCTGTGTGGCCATGGTAAAGGAATACTGGCTACCATGTATTTGGGAATAAAAATAACTGTATCCCAGAGGGGGAAAAAAAATAACTCTGGAGAATAACATACCAGGGAGCAAGTGGAAGAATTGGGAGCTGAATAAACTTCAGATCTGAGAGGGTCAAATTGAAAGGGAGACACAGCCTCAGGTTGCAGATAAATAGGCCCCTGTGGGGTTTTCAAGGTGGAGATTTAAACTGAGCTTATTAGCTCCTTTGACTTTAATTCCTTGTCCTCCTTCACTGACTTCCCTATTATATGAACTCTGGAATCTTGATTTTTCACCTAAATTGTCAGCCTGGATACCATTTGAACCAGTGGATTCTGGATGCAAACCAAACTCTGGTTAATCACAGTACAATTGCCCTAAACACAATTTTAGAACATTTTTACCATTTTCATTTTTTTGAGTATTTTGTTTTAAAACATTTTTATTTATAAACAACTCATTTTTATTAGACAGTTTTGTGGCTTAATAACATATGTCCTTAAAAGGAGCAAAAGAAGCTTACGACTTTAGCCAACAAATAATTGTTTAACCCCCAAGATTAAGCCTCAGACGTCTTTTCTTTCCTATTGGCCTTGGGCCCTGGGTGACCTTGTCCAAGATCATGGCTTCAGATACCATCTCTTGATTTATAACTCTAAATATTATACTCAGTTCCAGACTCTCTGAACTCCAGATTTATATACCTTCAACTCACTCTCTGACATCTCCTACTAGCATCTCAAACTCAGGCTTTACATATCCAGAGGGCACAAAAGAAACAAATAAACAGTCATTGCTTCTCACCCTTCTACTGTCACACAAACAACTATTTTATTGTTATCCTTCTGGAGATGTTAAATGCATGAAATAAGACACACATGCACATATGCATTGTGGTAGGCAGCCTCCAAGATGGTCCCAAATGATCCCATCTTCTGCAGGCAGAGCCTTTTGTAATCCCCACATTGTCTATCTTGCTTCTAAATAATAGAATGCATCACTTCTGAGAGGATGTCACCCTGGTGATTAGGTTATAAAAGATTGTAACTTTGGTTTTGCTAGGAGACTCTCCCTCCTGCTGGCCTTGATGAAGCAAAACTAGAGAAACGTCATGTGACAGGGAACTGAGGGCACTCTGCAGCCAACAGACAGCCAGGAAGTGAGGCCCTCAGCCCAACAACAGTTGAGGAGATGAATCCCCCCAACAAGCGCATTAAGTGAGCTTAGAAACAGATCCTTTCCCGCTTAAGCCTCAGTTGAAACCCCAGCTCTGGTTGGCACTTTGACTGCAGGCTTGTGAGAGACCCAGAAGCAGAGAATCTGTGCCCATATTGCTGACCCACAGAAATTAGAGATGACAATTGTTTGTTCTTTGAAGCTGCTAAGTTTTGGAGTGATTTACTCCCCAGCAATAGATAATTCACATGCATTTGTATTCTTTTTAAATGAATTTAAAGGATAGTCTATGCACTGTTCTATACCTTACTTTCACTTATTTGACATATTAATTGATTGAACATTAAGCAGCAAAAGCAAGATACATTAAATGAGTTCAAAATAGGTACTCAATACATAGTAGCTGCTATTTTATTAGTAGTCAGACCTAGCTCTGCTTCCCCACCACAGCTGCTGTAACAATGACTGCAATAGCTACAAACATTACCACCATGTCTGTGGCAGCATCTAGAGGCCACACCAAACATGTTCCTGTCTCAGGGCCTTGGCACTTACTGTTCCATTGCCTGGAATTGTCTTCCACATGTATCTGCCTGGTACTCTGTTTCATTTAACTCATATTTTAGTTCAATGTCACCTCTTCAGGGAAGCCTTCTCGGTCCACCCTATCTAAAATAGCACTGTGACTAACATTCTTACCTTGCTTTTTATTTTATAGTTTATGTTATTACTAAGAACAAGAAAAGCAAACTCTGATATCCAGGAGCTGGCCTGACACTCACACCTGGGCCTTGATGCTCCCCTGCCCAACTTAAAAAATTTCACAGAAAAGTGACATCAGACAAGGTTATCTTGTAACCATGAAAAAATGAGGGGGGAAA
>NW_007727359.1:21684-24362 GCF_000696425.1 Galeopterus variegatus
CTGATATCCAGGAGCTGGCCTGACACTCACACCTGGGCCTTGATGCTCCCCTGCCCAACTTAAAAAATTTCACAGAAAAGTGACATCAGACAAGGTTATCTTGTAACCATGAAAAAATGAGGGGGGAAAAAAGAGACTATTTTATAATTGTGTCTAAGCACAGACAGAAGACGTGCTGCAAAAGGGAAACATCCCAAACTTTTCTCTCTCCCAGCTGAAATGAATGACTACTGCATCTTTACCAGTCCCAAGGTCAACTTCATTCTGTTGTTTGCTCTTAGATAAGATTCATTGAAATTTACAGACATACAATTGCTCCCATTTCCTGACGACATCCAATCCAGAGCAAAGCTCTGCTTTCTAGAAACCTTCCCTAAATTATCTAACATAAGCTCAAATGTTAATAGTCCTTTCTAACACATTGTCATTGAAACACCCAAGGTTACCCATAGTGTGTTGTCTTTTCTTTCAATGAATAATAAATTCAACTTTGTTTAACTAAAACTGTGTTGGTGACAGTCATTGAAATTACTTAAAATAGGTACTTATTTATTTATGTATTGGTTAATTGTAAGATCTGAGAAGGCAGAGACTTTTTGCTGTATGTATTCACTATCATATCTCTAGTACCAAAAGCAGAGCCTGACGTACAATAAGTGTTTGTTGAGTCATTGAAAAAAGTACTCCTTTCCCAGCGGATCTTTCTCTCCTCCCCCAACAACAAAGCTATGATCCAATGACATGAACTGTGTAATAATCAAGAACAAAGAGATCTGGAAAGTCCTCGCTAGAGGACCCTTTATCTCTTTTGGACAAGGGCCTTTTCTAAGTGACTTTACACTGCAGTAATTGAGAACCTAGGATAAATTTATTTTCTTAAGTATAAGTTTATTTTAGGGACACACAGAAATTTATGTCTTCCTCAATTGCTCATTAACAGGCAGTAGATTCAAAAATATCAATTTAAAGCAAATTTTTTTTTAGTTTTTTGATGTACGGGCAAGACAGGTACAATTAACTGGTTATGAGATTCAACCACTGATCACAGCCACACCTTTCAAACAGGTACTATGGGGTTGTAATTATTCTGAAACTACAAGTCTCAAACAGCTTCTACTGCCAATATTAGCAATTGTGGTGATAGATGGCTTCGTGATTCTAAAGGGCTGGGGAGCATCAATAATTCTTGTTCGTGAGTCTTCTCCATTTCTGATGAAGTCTCGTACATTCCTCCTCAAGATTTTAATTTAGGCATCAACCCTACTGCCTTCAGAGATTTTCATTAATATATTCATATTGTAAGGTACTTATTTGCATCCTACCAACATTTATTTAATTCTAGCTGATGTTCTCTTCTTAAGTTTATCTCTTTGTTTTGTTTGTTTTTATGTTGCTAAGTCATTCTATAGAAAATAGAAATTTGTGACTTTTGGTAAATCACAGTAATTTCTCCAAAATAAAAGTGAAGAGTAGCAGAGGAGGGATTTCTTTAAGAGAAAAGGCAAAATAGTGACAAAAGTAAGGACCCAATTAAAGTGATGGTGCTCTAGCCACTGTCCAGTTCCCCCAAACCGCACTGCCATTACCACACCACATTGTCCTCTATCCTTCTATGTGGCATGATGAATGTCAGAAAACAGCAGCACAAATAATTATAGCCATCAAGTCATTTGAAATTGTTCTTAGCACCAAAACCCAACTTGCTGACCAAAAGACTTGAAAAGCTACTGAACGAAATTTCTTGGAACCTCATTAGTTTTCACTTCATTTGGGATCTTAACTGTTGTACTGATATTCATTTAGAGAAAAGAAATGAATATGCTTGCTCATAATTTTACATTTCAAGCCTTAAAGGCACCCCTATCAAGATCACTCACCCTCTTAAATGTGGATGCAATTTCTGGGTTATTATATATGGTTTCATCTCACTTGTTTCCACCACAGTAACTGCATTGAAATCCTAGTTACATATTGGATGCGGTAACTAGGAGATGCTAGGCTAGAGAGTTTTTAGCTCTACCATTGTTGTCTTGGATTACACCATGAATGCCAGACCATCTGTCAGGAAAGTGCTGCCAAGAGTGGATATTTATCTGGCTTCTCTGTCAATTTAAGAGGACTTAGCAAGTTGGCCACCTGCCAGCAGCTACAGAACCAACCTTCAGAGAGATGACTGCTGAGGAAATGACTGAAATTGTACAATTTTAATCTCCTTTTTTATTCATCCAATTTCTCAACATCTGCACGTAATGAAAGGGGAACTAACTCAACCCCCTCTGCACCTCCACGCTCACTCATGATGATTCTTTCTCTTCCTTTCCATGGCCTTCTTCCTGTCAAAATACCATCCATCTTTCAGGGTTCAGCTGAAATTACAGCCACAGGCAGAATCACAAGTCACTTCTACCTTTTGTGCTCTTCTTGGCCACTGATTTATATTTATTAAGCATTTGTCACATACTATGTTGTTATCACCATATACCTAATAAAATGTTCAGAGCTCCCTACCCAGGAATGCAGAAGTCTCTGTAAATCACTAATCTGCTAGTAAGTGTCTGGCCCAAGACATCCATTAAGTAATTATTGCAAAAGACTGGAATGAAGAGGTAAAGTTCTAACCAAATTTAGGGTTGGTGGAAATGCTCATGAGAATATTTATTAAGATTTCTGGGCCGGCC
>NW_007727359.1:24805-27148 GCF_000696425.1 Galeopterus variegatus
ACCAAATTTAGGGTTGGTGGAAATGCTCATGAGAATATTTATTAAGATTTCTGGGCCGGCCTGGTGGCGCACTCAGTAGAGTGCGGCGCTTGGGAGCGCAGCGGTGCTCCTGCCGAGGGTTCGGATCCCATATAGAGACCAGTCCGCTCACTGGTTGAGCGCGGTGCGGGCGCGACACCGAGGGTTGCGATCCCATTACTGGTCACAAAAAAAGACAAAAAGGAAAAAAAAAAAAAAAGATTTCTCTATGGGGCCAAACATTGCAGATATAAATACAAGTCAGACCCAGGAGATTAACGCACAAAACAGGTGTCAGAAAAATCCCATTTCAGTGTAATAGGTGTATTCCCAATGAGAAATAGTGGATAAGACTTTCAATGGTTAAAACTAAGATGAATATTTGTAATAACTGAATTATCTATTGTTTTGTTTCTTACAAACACAAACAGAAAAAAGTAAATTTAAATAAGACCATCACAACATGGTCTTATTTTAATTTACTATAATAAACAGAGAATGAGTTGCAGTCTGTTTGTTCTTCCATGGGAAAAAAACTTTGGTTGCAAAATATGGTTATAAGTTTGGAAGATTGTTTTTGGCATAAGAAAAAAATTTTGAAGGAAAATAGAAGACCAGAGACATTAGATTTGGTTTATTATCTCAGGAGATAGTTTTCCAAATGTCTCTTAAATACAATTATTTCCCCTGAAAATTTGGAGCTTCTCTCTGGGATCAAGTTAACAACTTTGAAGAAGAAAATGAGAGGAAGCAGATCAATCCATAGAGGCCAGGGTCATGAGAAATTCTAATGGCCTCGGTGGAGCCAAACTGGCTTGCAGACCTGGTGCTCAGAGTTCAGCCAGTTCTGGCAGTTTTGCCTGTATTCCAAAGGGTTTCCAGAGGATGGTGGATGTGGCTAGTGAGAACAGTGATGCTATGTGCATGTAGTTGGAAACAGTCCCTTAGAACATGAGCTCTCATACTTGGCTAATATTGGATCTCCCAGGGAGTTTTTAAAAACACCAGGGCATGGGTACCACTCTAGGGATTCTGATTTTATTGATCTAGAGTACAGATACAGCTTTGGGATTTTTAAAAGATCTCCAAAAGCTTAAGAACCACTGCTATAGAAGATAGCATGATTTAAGACATAGTGTTAGGAGAAATTAGACAAAAAGATCCTGAAAACAGATGCAGAGTACAGCACAAATTAGAAACCGCAGGTTATCAAAATGTGTGGAAAACTGAGAACATGAATATCAATTGATGAAGAGTTATCCTATGGAAGTCATAAAGGACTTTTAAAAGAGGTGGATAAAATACCATACAGAGTGATGGTTAAGCACAGAGAAAATGCAGAAGGTATCTAAGACCCCATGGCCAGGAGCTAATGACCAGAATGAAACTAACCCAAAAATGTACAAAGGTATGGGAAGGACAATTTTGAAGAGACTCTGGTAGAGCAGCATCAGGCACTTATAATCAGCCCCTCATTGGTAGCAACAAAGATCACTCCTTTATCAGATTTAAGAATATAAATGAATTGCATAGGTTTTCCAGCAAATATACCCAAATATTACCTGTCACCAATCACTAACATCATTTAATATTTATTAGCTACTTGTTAGCTTGTAAAGCCCTAAGTTAATTCTTTAAGAAAGGTTAAGCCAGATATATTTGAACTTATAGATGGCCAACCTTTTGAAACTCACAAGGAAAAAAAGCCCAGTCAAAAACTATATTGTTAACATTTTATTTTACTGGTGGATTTTGTTCTTTCTTGAGTACTCATGGTAGTGATGGTTGTTTTTCAGATACCAGACCCAGTACTCCTTTGAGAATTTCTTGTAAGGCTGGCCGTGTGCTAGTGAAGTCCCGCAGTTTTTGCTTGTCTGGGAGATACACTATTTGTCCTTTCTTTCGGAAGGATAGCCTTGCTGGGTAAAGTATTCTCGGCTGACAATTTTTGTCTTTTAGTATTTTGAATATATTGTCCCATTCTCTTCTGGCTTTTAGGGTTTGTGATGAAAAGTCTGATGTTAGTCTGATTGGGGCTCCCTTATAGGTAATTTGATGCTTCTCTCTTGCAGCTTTTAAGATTCTCTGTTTGTCTTTGAGTCTTGCCAATTTGACTATGTCTTGGAGAGGACCTATTTGGGTTGAATATGTTGGGGGATCTTTGAGCCTGAATCTGAAGATCTGTATCTCTCTCTATACCTGGGAAGTTTTCTGCTATTATCTCATTGAATATGTTTTCAATGCCATTTCCTTTTTCCTACCCCTCTGGAATACCCATGATTCGGATATTTGAGTGCTTAAGGTTGTCTGTTATCTCTCTTAGAT
>NW_007727359.1:28175-28940 GCF_000696425.1 Galeopterus variegatus
CATTGATTTCTTTGTACATTTCCTCTTTCAGGTCCTGTACACTATTTCTCATTTCATTGTGCTGTCTAACGAAGTCTTCCTATATCTCATTTAGTTTCCTTAGAATTGTTGCTCGAAATTCCTTGTCAGTTGTTTCAAGGACTTCCTGTTTTATAGGATCTAGAACTTGAGAGTTATTATATTCCTTTGGTGGTGGTGTACTTTCTCAGCTTTTCCTACTTCTAGTGTCTCTCCATTGGTATTTAGTCATTGTGGCAAGTGCTATCACAATCTACTTGTTCCACCCTGGTATCTGGAACAATATCAGGAAGTTTCATTGATGCTCAGGTGCCTGTTGCTGCCTTGGGGCCCAGGGGTCAGTGGCTGGGGCCTCTCAAAAACTATTACACAGGTCATGAGACAGGAGGTGCCCAGTCCCTGTGGGCTCAGGTTTCAGGCCAGTTCTCTGAGTTTGAGGCCACTACCCTGGGTTTCAAACCACTCTCCTAGGCTTCAAGTCCCTCCTCTGAGTCCTAAGCTACTGTTGCTTGTTTTACCTATTTTCAGTACCAAGATGTGGAGATTGAGACCACAGGAGGCAAATGTATGTAAACTCGGTGGCTGAGCATGCTCAGTAAAAAAGAGTTTATCTCTTGAATGACCTCCCACTGGAGGCACTAAAGAGCAACTAGAATATATATATATATTTTTTTTCCCTTTTTGTCTTTTTTCGTGACTGGCAACGGATCGCAACCCTCAGTGTCGCGCCCATACCGGACTGGGACC
>NW_007727359.1:29415-34505 GCF_000696425.1 Galeopterus variegatus
GGTGTCGCGCCCGCACCTCGCTCAGCCAGTGAGAGGCTGGTCTGTATGTGGGATCCAAACCCTCGGCGGGAGCGCCGCCGTGCTCCCAAGCGGTGCACTGTAGCAGTGCGCCACCGGGCCGGCCCCAAGCAACTAGAATATTTTAAGTGTATTTGGTGCATGTGTTGGAATTTGACCAATGAACTTGCTCTAAAGGAGACCAACTGTGCATGTGCAAACCTATTATATAACCTGTTACATAACCAAGAACCACCCGCCAGTTCATTAGATGTCATAAATATGTATAAATAGTTATAAACACTGAATCCAGGAAGAAGGTGGGGCTGCTGCTTACTCTCTCTGAAGCTAGCCTGCACTTTGCCTGTGAGGTGTATATACTTTAATTTTTGTGTTAAACTTGCCTTTAGCAAGTGTGTTTTTCTTCCTTTTGTATTAAACTTGGTGTAGCTGCCACTCAGTCACTGAGGCCACGCTTTCCTGCAAAGTCTGTATTTCTTATTCTGTACATTAAACCTGTTCTCACTTTCTACTCCCGCTCTGCTCTTGAATTCTTTCCTGTGGTGGAGTCAAGAACCTGGTAGGGAATGGGATGGGTTGAGGTCAGCTATCCGACTTCCCCAATCCATCTCCTTTGGTATCAGTCATACCCAGAGGGGAATTATTACACAAATGGAAGGGCTTTTCCACAGTTTTGGACCACAGGGACAAAAGTCACTTTAGGTTAAGGCACCGTTTTATCAGTTTCACCCTAGAAAAATAACTGTTTTCTTAAAAATCTGCATTTATACCTATTAAGTTTTCCTCATTTTGCAAAAGAGAATGGATTTTTATAAAGATGTTCAGTAATAATCAACATGAACATGTACCTATAGCTGAGGGAGGTTGGAGCACTATAATTGAGACTAGGGTTTAGTTTTGGCAGGAAATATTTAAACATTTTTTTTTAAAAAAATAAGTGTTTAAGTGTCACAAAATGACAAGACTTTCACACCTGCTTAAACCATAATATTCAGTTTGCCAAGGAAATTCATGGAGTCTGTCTCTGAAGCAGAGAGACTGTATGGCAAGAGCAGACAAATAAAACTATACTAAAAACTTCCCATTATGTAAAATAATATGTGCTCACTCCCAAAATTATTATACCTAGGAATTTCCAAGATCTAAAACTCCCAAGGATTTTTTTAATTCTTCATATATTCTTAACATGTTTAATTTATATCTTCTTTTCCCTCAGATTCTACCTCTCAACCAAAGTAAAATAACCACCTGGTTGAGAATAAACAAAGTCGTTTTTGAGACATCAATAAATGATTCTAAAATTGGGCAGCACTGCAGACCAAAATGGTTCAGAATACTCCACTTCACCTCATGTGCAGGTCATATTTATAGCCAGAGAAAAGGAAGTGACATACAGAAGCAACCTGATTGGCTGCAGCTGGCATTGGCCTTATTATGGTTATGTTTTGGTACCATTCAGCCTCTAACTGGCTGGAGGTTTGGTTGCTGTGGTTGGCTGAGACTCATTTGCTTGGTCACACATGAATACTCTTAGGTTACAGTCTGTTTATACATCAAGTTAGTTTACATTTTACTGTGTAATGTATGAAGAAACCTTTATGACAAACTCAAAATGTGTTTGAAGGCAGCTTTAGACCAAACTTGTTTCAGAGTGTTCCAGTTAAAATGTGACCTCTCAGCTCCATTTTAAGTGCCTTAACCAGACTGATGCTGTTTTCTTTGTTATACCTAATCAACTTCAGTTGTAAACATCTGCTTTGCCACTGAGCAGAATCTGCTGGATTTCAGGACTGCATGATTCCAAGAACTAGATGCTAATAACATCTTTTCTCCCTCATGCAAACTTTCATGGGAGAAAGAGTATGGAGTTTCATGCTGAAAGAAAAACTTGAGACAAATTAAATTTAGTAGAATTTATTTGAGCTGAGAACAATTCATGAATGGGACAGCATCCTGAACCAGGAGAGGTTCAAAGAGCTCCACCCAGCAATGTGGGCAGGCAGTATTTAAATGCAGAAAAAGGAAATGACATAAGAAGCAACTTAATTGGCATTTACCTTATATGGACATGGTCTGATGAGTGGGAAGCCTGTGAATGGCTGAGACTCGGCTACTTTTTACAAGAATATAATCTTAGGTTGCAGTTCATTTACATACTAAGTTAGGTTGCAGTTTGCTGCACATGAAGGGAGCTTTAGACCAACTTTAATTTAACACTGGCAAAGGATTTATTTCAATAAAACTCCCTCTGTATTTGAGAAGTGTTGACATAATTCTCTAATTTTTCTTTGTGTTTCCTCCCCAACTGGTTGTTCAAAATAACATTGCTCATGGATGTATATACACTCAGCTTAAAAATCTCACTACTCAGTACAGTCCTGGGACCAGCAACATCAGAATCTCAGAAAGTTTGTTAGAGATGCAAAATCTCAGGGCCAGCCTAGAGGGACTGAATCAGAACCAGCTTTAACAAGATCCCTAGTGATTTGTGTGTAGGTTAAAATTAACAGTTATGGCTCTCAATAACTTACCATTCAGATTTCTCTGGATATTTGCCATTTGCATTTCATATATTTAAAGTTTTTGTACTCACTTTCTTAATTTCACTAATGATGATTTTTGGGAAAAAAAATACAGTAGGCAAGGCAAACAAGCCAAGAAATAAATGATTTCTCAGCTGTCCTATTTCTATGTCTTATCTTCTGGTTATGTCATGCTCTCTTACAGTTTTAATTAAAATTGTTATGCAAATTATTTCTATTTTTCACATCTTACTCTCACCTCTGTCAATATTCAGCTTCAGTTTTTAAACATGCTTATTGGATACTTCCATTATGATAGACCTATAGCAATTAAAAAATAACTGGTCTAAAACGTAATTATCTTCTGCCTTCAAGATGCTTGGTTTTATTATTATAAATGATAAATAATAATTATTATTAAAAAAACAAAAGGGATTCCCAGGTAATTTTGATGATCAGACTGGTTTGATAAATTCAGATCTACGAGCATATTAAAACATCACTTCCCTCTTTGAAAGAGGCATCCACCTTTTTAAAATAAGATATCATTAACCCCAATGTGTATTTATATTACATCACAACATATTTCTTTGCAATTGCATCTTAAATTCTAACTTTTGGGCTTATTTTAAGGGGAGAGGCAGCTACCTTGTATTGGCAGTATAACAAGTATATATTTACCAGAAGGCCTGTAAATTCTAATGTATATTACTGGAAATTCCAATTTTCCAAAATACTTTGGAAGAAATAATTGAAACTTGGGCCTTAACTTCTTAATTATAGCTGAAAATAAATATTTTGCTACTACACAACTTGGAGAGCATGTTCATGTCCCTAGGTGAAAAGCTTTGTTTGCATTCACATTATTGCTACTTGTGTTAATTCCCAGAGATGAGGGAAATCTGATACATTTTACAGCTCAGAAGATATTCAACTGGATTGAACATCAGCCTACTTTGCTCACTAAGCATTCATCCATGTACTTCAAAGTAGTTACATGATGCTTGAAGTGAAAGTCGAATGCTACATTATCTTTTTTTATTCAAGTTTGAAAATAAATACAAACAGGAGATGGAAAAAGTGGTGTGTAAAAAAATTATAATCATATAAAAATTATTTAAACCCATGTTGCCTGTCCACATCACAAGCCAGTAATGAAAAAGTTCATTCATATTTAGAAAAATGAAATTGAAAATTGCTATTTGATTTTTTTTAAATTTTAGATGTTCATGTTTTAGTTTTTTTAAGACAGTATAATACTGTTGTGCAGTGAGCGCAGATTTTGAAAACACAGTTAAAATTTATTCCTTTTCCTGAGATCAATACTGATATGACTTCTTTGTCAATAAATGCAACACTGAATCAGAGGAGGTCAAATGTGAAGGCTGAGTGGTTTCTGGCTTACTGACAATGGGAAGACTGACTCTCACCAAGCCTCTCCATGGTGATTATGCCTCAGTACCTCCTGGAAGTCACCAGATCCCCTAGGTCTGCTCCCCCCACAGGCTGCTGCTTCTTATAAATATGTCCAGTTCCATTTCCTGTAGCCTTCCCTACTTGCTTTCCTCTACACAAGGAAGCAAATCCTAAGAACAGCTCTCAAGCCACCAACTCTAATTTTGTCTTCTACCACCACGATGTTTGTTCATAAATGGAAACACCTGTTGCTGACAATAATCAGAATCTCTTGACTTGGGATCTGAGAATACACACCTGAGATGACTTTTATTTTTACTAAATTTTGAGAACTACTTCATCTGATACATACAGAATGTTGACCAAAATTATTGACACCTGTAGAATTTACCTATGTCTTGTGAAGTGATTGATTTGGAAAGTGCTTTGGAAAAGATACTTATATTAGTTGTTTTAATTACAGTAAAACAACTAATATTCATTGCAGAGAAGTTATTATTATCTATATGTTACTCGTGAGCTAATTGTTTGCATTGAACTGGAATGTGTAATAATAGACATTAACACTATATAATAGCATTTAGTATATTCCAAGTTTCCATATACACTGACACTCCCAAGGTGGCCAGGCACACCTGAGTGCATTTATACAAGTAACATTAAAAGTTACTTGCAATGTTACAATTTATAGGCTGTACATACCAGGAGGCTGTAATGAGAAGGCTTTGGAGTATGTGTTGTTAAACAGATAAAGCTAATTTGGGAGAGAGAGGCACTTTGAAAACCTAACAGGCCAAATGAGTCTACAAAGCTACTGACATTTCCCTTAACAGTCTCACTTGCAAAATAATCTAACGGTCTTTATAAATGTCCAGCAAAGCATAATTTTAAAATGTCTTTTAAGGGCCGGCCCGGTGGCGCACTGCTACAGTGCGCCGCTTGGGAAGTGTGGTGGCGCTCCCGCCGAGGGTTCGGATCCCACATACGGACCGGCCGCTCACTGGCTGAGCGAGGTGCGGGTGCAACACCGAGGGTTCCGATCCCGATGCCGGTCCTGGTCCGGTACGGGCGCGACACTGAGGGTTGCGATCCGTTTCCGGTCACGAAAAAAGACAAAAAAAAAGGAAAAAAAAA